>NW_027278834.1:0-132272 GCF_046629955.1 Centroberyx affinis | reverse complement strand
TACACTTCATAATTAACTTCAACTACAAAAGACCGACAAGCCTACAAATATACTCCGCAAAATGTACCACAATCAAATCCATAAACAACTGATTTACTCATATGACAGATATGGAGTTTTCTTAAACCAAGACCATTAATTCATTTAACCTCCTGACTTCCAGGAGGGACGGGCTCCTAGGGAGAGAGAGGGACTCAACCACACACTACATACTGTGCACTACAGTTCAAGTGTACAATGTTGCACTTAACTTGGGACATAGCATAGCATACATTGTGTCTTTGTCATATATTCTATTCTGTTCCGCCAAAGCAACATTAAAACAACATATTATGATCATACATAAGATTTCCTGTACCTGCACCTGTGGACATTTTGTCTAAATAACAAGATGAATCTGAAAGACAGTGGTCCAGTCACAACAACACTCACTTCCTCAGCTATCGCTGTAGGCAACATCAAACAAAGTCCCCAGGTTCTTTGGGTCAAAGAGTCAAAAAGTCTGGTTAGGACCAGGCAAGATCCAATACAATCCACACAATATCCTATGACAGAAAAATGTGTGCCAATTCCTAGTAACTGAGGTCAAGTTTATACCCCACGGCATTCTGGGTGGGTACTGACTGACTGTGGCTTTAGACATGTGAGAGGTCCTAGGCTGTATGCTGCCAAACTACCTCGAAGTGAACTGATGTTAAGCAACTTCCTTCAGGCACACCTTCATGGTGTCACTAGTTAGAGGATTATAGCACATGAACACAGCTGCAACAACTGGCTAATTTTTCACTGCCAATAAGTGAACAGCATGTCTACTGCATGGTTGGGCAGTCACCACTCTGGAAGTTTTCAAAGTGTCAGAGAAAGACAATACATTGGTAGCTGGTAACATGCTATCCAAAGGAAGGCAGAATAAACCAACAATATAAACCTCGTTGAGTATTGGGTATGGGTATGTCTTGGGTATGATGACTTGTGACAATTAAGGTCTATCAACAAATAGGCCTATATTGTGCAAAAAGCGAGTATCAAGGCAGAAAACCAAAGTCTCCCTAACCTAGAATCCTACAGCAGGGACAGCAATATTGTAAAGGTCCAGAGATAGAGTCCAGTCCAGAGAGAAGGTAATGGAATTCATGTGCCAAACACTTTCTATTGTGGGAAAATGAGGAATTGAGAAAACACAAGATGCATGCATTACACTCTGCCAGTATAATATTTCACAAATGCAGCTGTTGCCTAATTAGTTAGACTACCACACAGTATACAGCCTACAGGAAGAAAGCATCACCTATCGGTTTCACACATGAAATTTGGATTTCCAGTATGTGTCCCATCATTGGTAGAAACGTTATCAATGCAAGATGAAATTTCATCTCCGCAGGCAGGTAGTTAGAAAGAGACATCATCACCGCGGGGAGAAACGTCATCACCACAGGCAGAAATGACATCACGGGTTGAAATGTCATTGCCATGGGTAGAAATGTAATCACTGTCGGTAGATAGAAATGTCATTATTGCAGGTAGAAATGTCATCTCACAAGTAAAGATGCCATTGCCATGGGTAGAAACGTCATCATCCCAGCTACAAACGTCATCATCATGGGTACAAATGTCATCGCCGCTGGGAAACGTCATCACACAGGTAGAAACATCACTGCCGCAGTTAGGTAGAAATGTCATCAACGCAGGAAGAAATGCCATCACCGCAGGCAGGTAGAAACATCATCACTGTGTAGAAACCTTATCAACGGGGGTAGAAACGTCATTCCATGGGTACAAATGTCATCGTCATGGGTAGAAACGTCATCCCATGGGTACAAATGTCATCACCGATGGTAGAAATGTCATCTCATGGGTACAAATGTCATCACTGTGGGTAGAAACATCATCCCAGGTTTACAAATGTCATTGTCGCGGGGAGAAACGTCATTCCCTGGGTACAAATGTCATCACCGTGGGTAGAAACGTCATCCCATGGGTACAAATGTCATCGTCGCGGGTAGAAACGTCATCCCATGGCTACAAATGTCATCACCGGCGGTAGAAACGTCATTCCATGGGTACAAATGTCATCGTCACGGGTAAAACATCATCCCCTGGGTACAAATGTCATCACCGCGGGTAAAAACGTGCTTTGCCAAAATGTAGATGCGATTACAAAGCGGACAAAATCCAGACAACAAAAATGCATGTAAGCGAGTGATCTGGTTGTTTATTATCCAGGAGACATATCCAGATGCAGATCGCATTTTAATAGCAGGTGTAAAGAGGGTCTTTTCCTCACCTGGCAATGGAGGTCACATCTGTCGCCTCTCCAGCCCGGCGCGCAGGTACAATGTCCATCCAGGGCGTTGCACGCCCCCCCATTTCCACACATACAGGTGAGGTTGCAACCCAAACCCCAGGTACCACTGGGGCAGTTGATGGAACAGTCCACGCCATGCCAACCTAAGAGAGGTTTAAATAAAGTAAAGAAACTTTCAACAGACATGATTATACTTTTTGTGATGTAAAACAGCAAAAAAAACAATTTCCGGTGTAACAAATGGATCTTCTTGGTACGTATACATCTGCTACATTGAAATAATAACAACAACGAAGGTCATCATGATGGCCTCATAAAAAGTATATTGCTGAAATGTTGGTTTATGGTTAAGGACACATTAATAGGCTATGAACTTACTCCCCAATCAAAAAGAGTCAAAAGTGCCAAATGACGCCAAATTCGGTAGGTGAGTTCACTGGACGTACCTTAGTTTAGCAAGCAAAAAGCAAAGCAGGTCAAAAAATGTGATAAAATACTGATTAATCAATGTTATGTGTAATGTGGTATACACTATGTAGTGACCTTGTTGAGATATTCAATTCTGGCAGACACATATAGAATGGAATACATGTCTTTAGTCTTCTAGTTTCCAGAATCTTTGATTTGTTTTAAGTGAGGTAGCATCAACGGGTCAAAGTTCAAAAGTAACTTTTAATGATAAGAGTATTACCTCCTGTTGAGGTTCAACCAATTCAGTTTGAATTGTTTCTAGTCTGTTCAGTCTACTGTAAAATAACCAAAGACACTTTAAGACAAATATGTTATCATAGTACTGTCTCCTCCTCTCCTCTCTTCTTCTCTCCTCTCCTTTTCCTCCTTTCCTCCTCTTTCCTCCTCATCTCACCTGCTTTACAGGAGCAGGATCCATCCACTGGTGAACACTGAGCTCCATTCTTGCAGTTGCAGCTGGAGGAGCAGTTAATCCCATGTGTTCCTACTGGGCAGGGGACTGAACAGTTGGAGCCCTGGCAACATCAATAGTCAAATGGTTATAACACGTATTCTCATACAATAGAGGGCTTTCAGGTGACATGTTCTGATCATTTCAGAGTCATTCCTATGTTCCCAGGGTGCTATGTTCCCCAGATTTATATGGCACATAATGGGAACATGACAAAGGGTCCTATGTTCCCAGGGTCCTATGTTCCCCCGTTCTTGGGTTAGGGTTAGGGTTAGTAGGGATAGGTTTGTTGGTTGTAGATTTTTACCCAGAGCCCTGACCACAACTGTTTCAAAGAACAAAGGGGCTTTTTATCAGAACTATCCAGGTTAGGCACAGGTCATCCACCGTTATTTGATTGTACTTGGTTAGAGACCTTCAAAATCAAATAAAATGATAACCATTGATTTTGCTGTGTTTATATAGCTGTTTTGAAGCCTTGTTCAAATAAAAAAAACTGGATAATATTTATGAAATATTTTAACTTGAAACGGGTCAAATTTGACCCGAACACATTAGGAGGGTTAATGTGTGTTAACAGAATATTGAACTGGGGAACATAGGACCCTGGGAACATAGGACCTTGGGAACATAGGACCCTGGGAACATAGGACCTTGGGAACATAGGACCCTGGGAACATAGGACCTTGGGAACATAGGACCCTGGGAACTTAGGACCTTGGGAACATAGGACCTTGGGAACTTAGGACCCTGGCAACATAGATACGCTCCCGATGATTTCATGTTTAGATAATGTCAGCATGTTAGCTAGCTATCTGGCAGCTAACCATCACTGCCTTGTTGTCAACACATCTGATTTGCAAACTAGCTAATGTATCTCTTAGAAGGTAGCGTTAGCAGTGGCTAGTCGCATGTTAATATTTACGGTTGCGTTGCTATATTTGCCTGCTGGCTAGTTAGCTAGCTAACAGTTTGTTCAGGTTAACTGAGCTCTTTTCAAGCTTTCAAGTGTTTCAGAGTAGAGACTAGGGCTAGAGACAAGACAGTTTACTTTAACCTACATTTATGAACAAATCTACCTCATCAGCCTACTCACTTTTACTTATAACGTTGAATGGATCTACACACACACACCAAAACAATCTTTTTCAGATATTTGCTTTTGTTGTCTGTTATTTTGTTAGACATAATTTGTGCACAGCCAGCTCTCCAGTGGACTTCATGATGGAAGGTGATATGTGGTTCTGGAAGACATTTTTTATTTTTTTCTCATGTTCGCCAACCATTAAATGTATGTGTCTATTGGTGATAAATGCTTAAGGGTATCAAGTAGCCAAAGCATGTTCTACTGGATAGGAAGTCCTTTCATTGATAATAAATGTTTCAACTTCCATTTTGAGAAATGCTGTTTCAACCTCAGGTACTGCCGTGTCCATTACAGCTACTACAGTAACCATAAGCCTAGCTATATCTGTGCCCTCCTAGTGTCCGATTGCCATTTTGACATATAAAGCAGTAGAGCTTGTCATGATGCTGTATTATTATATTACATAATGTATTATATACTATGCTTTATGCTATGTATTGGCTAGATAATGAACAAACTAGTCAGGTTTGTCAGGTCAAGGCAAAAATAACTTCATAACTTGCAACCGAATCACAGCCGTGCTGATATACAGTACAACAGCACTCCATCTCGTGTGATATTGCTTAAATACGGCTGAAAACATTGCGCCATTATGGTTGTCGCCAACTGCAGTGTTGGTGGTCCTTCCAGCTGTCAGCACACTTAAACAAATATGGAACTTGTAGTCCATTTCCTAGCTACGGCTGTTAAGAAGTACAAAGTCTTACATATCCCTTACAAAAAAGTCACGTGAAAACCCACATGTGAATTCAAAGCACATGTGCTTTTTGGATATATGTTGGTTTTCCTATGTGAACATGTGAAATTTCCCATTGACATTTTCACCTGTGAATTGTCTCTTTGAATGTGACATGAAGTCTTCACATGTGAAACAACTATCGACATATTGGCTTGTGAAAATGTGAAAAAGTTCACGTGAACAAAAAAACAACACTTCATCTAGACTGAAGTAAAAACTGTCACATGATGTCAGAATACAACATAAGAAAATGTGTTCACATGTGAAAACCAACATATCCCGAAAGCACATGTGCTTTGAATTCACATGTGTTTTCACATACATTACTTTTTTGAAGGGCATCTTCCACTTTTTTTTTTAATGTTTTTCTTAAATTTGCAAATGCATATACAGGCTCTGATGAAGGCCACTAGGCTGAAACATTAGCATGTTTGTTGAGAAATAAATTGGTGAAACTGAGATTAGTCAACTTCGTCCTGTGTGTCCTGTGTGTGTGCCACCTGTGGAACCATACAGAGACCAGCTGCTTATAAATCTCTATTCTAAAGATGCATGGCCAAAATACTGTGTGAACCTTGTTTGATTGGAATTACCACATGACATTCCAGCATCACAGAACAGTGACTGGAGCAAATCACAAATGCTAACACATTGTCACTGACAGGCGAAAACCTTGTATCCTGTCAGCATTGTTTGTAGCTTGACCACCATGCATTTTTGCCATTTTCCACTGGGTTTTAGAAGAGTTTCATCAGCCCAAATTTCTCAATACATGGAGGATCATGTAACACTTCAACTGAAGTGAAAACATGAAAATTACCAAAATTGGAATTCCAAGGTTTTCACATGACAACAGCGATATCATGTCTAAGAATCACAACCAACAGCTCTATGGGAGAACCACACAGTAACTGAACCGAATTAAGGTTTAATAAGTGAAATTAAGCATCCTGTAACATTCATCAAGGACCCCTTAGTTAGTCCACATTACAGCCACAGACCCCCATTTGACGAGATTTTGTCTCTCTGACCCAAATTTGAGAAAATTGTTATTGTTAGATATGATTTTGTCCAGAATCCCATGACTATCTGTATTGTAGGTAGAGAGATAACAGAGAAACTACGATCAAAACAGTCATTCTTCCACATTCTCTAATTGTGTTAACTTCTTGTATATGAAATAACAGTGAAGTTTAACACTTCATCAATTTGCTGGGGACCCCCTGGAACCCCCTCAAGGACCCCTGGTGGTCCCCAGACCCCAACGTTAAGAACCAGTGTTGCACATGTTAGAAATGGGTATACCTTGAAGCCTGGTGCGCAGATACACTCTCCGGTCACACTGTGGCAGTCGGCACCGTTCTGGCACTGGCAAACCTGCTGGCAAGACTCGCCAAAAAAGCCCGGGGTGCAGGTCTCGTTGCAGTAGAGGCCCGACCAGCCGGGCTGACACGTACACTCCCCTGACATCGGGTGGCAGCTGGGGACAAGAGGGGGGAAATATCATATTTAAGTTTATTTAAGTAGAGGGGACATTTTTTGAAATGTACATGAGGTATGAAAATAAGACAACAACAAAGTATTATAGACCCCCCTTCTTCTTCAGGGGCTAAAATAATCATATCCTAAGCTCTGAGTCACAGTTATGTCCAGTAAGCCTGTAGGCACTGTAAACCCAGTGACTTCATTTGGAAATAAGGAGGCATTGTACATGCAGAATAAAAATGAGCATTGACCGTCACAAGTCACGCTGTATATTATATGGGTTATGGGCTTATGGTTTAATAGGTTATTTGGTAACACTTTACAATAAGGGTCACTAAGTTAAGGGTTAGTTAATGCGTCATAAACATTAACTAACCCTTAATTAACAGTTAACTAATGTGTCTGGTAATCATTTACTAATGGTGTTCATGTTAACTAAGGTATTAATTTATACATTATTTAATAGTCATCTTTATAAACTATTAAATCATGTATAAATGAATACCTTAGTTAACATGAACACCATTAGTAAATTACACATTATTAAACTGTTAATTAAGGGTTAGTTAATGCTTATTAAGCATTAACTAACCCTTAACTTAGTGACCCTTATTGTAAAGTGTTACCGGTTATATAATAGTATAATACTAGCAAAGACAAATAGGATATTAATAAGAATATACCAAAAGGGGGGTATTAAACATAACGCAGTTGACAATTACAACACTAGAACATGTTACTCACTGTGTTCATTATACTGCTTGCTCTAAATAGCTTATTTAGATTATACCTTCTGTATATCTATTTAGTTTATTTAGATTCTACATTTTGATTCTACCTTCTTTCACGGACATTTCTAAAAGTTCTTCTTCACTTTGAAAAGATTTCAGAGAAAAAAATCAAGATAAATGTACTTTCAAAAATCCCCCCTGGAGCCTAAGAAACTGTGCAGGTCAATAGGAAAACACACTTTTTGAGCAATAGTGGATCAATTTTTTTAGTTTGTGTGGGTTTCATTGTGTAGGGCACCACCCAAGAAAGAAAAGTCATCATGAAAAACATAAACTCCTGAGGAATTACTTATTACTTATTACTTACCTCTACAGTTTTAGAGATCAAAAATTCCACACCAAACTGACAGTATCTGCTTAACAGTTTAATATTCATAAGACAAAATAAGAAACGTGAACTGTGACATTAACTGTAGCGGCAGAGAGGAGGTGGAAAGGACTTGTATTTGTTATGCGCTTGACTGACAGCTGCCCCACCTGAAACAGCAGTCCCATTGAGAAGCAGCGGGACAGCTGTCCTCACCCCGCAACACATGCGGCCCGGCAGCTGTGCCGACCTGTCCGGTAGTCCGCCACTGGCTCACAACGGTCCACTGTCTGCCTGGTTAACGGTCTGACTGACATACACATACAGACCTGACATAATCCCAGACACATGCATGAACACTTAAGCCGGTTAACACCAGGGTTCGACCGATACAGGTTTTTGAAGGCCGATACCGATATTTTTGAATTTTTACGCTGCTCGTGGTTATTCAGTATCTTTGAACTCATGCAAAAAAAAAAAAAAAAAAATCACCAATATTAATATTCATTTTATTCTTGTCAGGGTGGAAAAGCCTCTGAAACAGCATTTAGACCATCATGGGACACTAAAACTCTCCACTGAAACACAGACTCAGACTAGTGAAATTATTTTAGGTAACACTTTACAATAAGGCTCACTAAGTTAAGGGTTAGTTAATGCTTAATAAGCATTAACTAACCCTTAATTAACAGTTAACTAATGTGTCTGGTAATCATTTACTAATGGTGTTCATGTTAACTAAGGTATTCATTTATACATTATTTAATAGTCATCTTTATAAACTATTAAATAATGTCTAAATTAACACCTTAGTTAACATGAACACCATTAGTAAATGACACATTAGTTAACTGTTAATTAAGCATTATTATTAAGCATTAACTAACCCTTAATAAGCATTAACTAACCCTTAACTTAGTGACCCTTATTGTAAAGTGTTACCTTATTTTAGGTGGGTCAGCAGCTTCTTTAAAAAGGAGAATTCCAAGCCTGATTGGAGTTTTTTTTACTCATTACTGTAGATGGTTTCCCAGTGTTTCTATCATATTATGACATATTTGCTATTTTTCCCTTGTCTTTGTTGTTTTTCAAAGTAAATATTTGGAAACCAACGCTGTCTAAATATCACAAGTTCCTCCCAGTAAAGAAGGGGCCGATTTTAAGCCGTCATTGTGTAAAATAAAGTTTGAATTTCTGTTCCATTTTACAGACTATAGCTTGTGAGGAAAACGCAGAAATCGTCATTTTGTATTTCTATTCTTGGTTTAACTAAAATTTGTATTTAGAAATGAAAGTAGATCCGGTCTCCCAAGCAGGAACAGCTCTCCTAAATGGTATCCCTCCGCTATGTTCTCTAATAAAAATGCTACTCGGTGAAATTATGTTCTAAAACGTTGGACCACAGTCAGTTGAAAATCACAGAATCTGTTCACCAACGTGTTAAATGTCAGTTTTCAGTCTATTTTCCTGCCTCATTCAAATGAATGGGAAGTAAAAATCTGAACTCTACAAACTCGTCCAGCTGCATCTGATCTTGGTGATTAGTTTATATTCTGGTTTTCATGGTGGTCAAGAGCAGAATAACCCCATGTAAAACTAAGTGGAATATTGCTTTAACGCTACATTACCGGCTATTGATTATGGATTACCTGCGTGTGTTCTGGGCGTAGCAGGGGACACTTCTTGTCACACTTGAGGCCGTAGTGGCCTTCGGACACAGTCGGACCTCTCCCCGTCTCCCCTGTGTAGCCCGCTCGCAGAGACACATCCCATTGATGTGGTAGCATTTGGCGTTGTTCATACAGCGGCAGGTCTGTGCACAGCCGCACCGTAAGTACCAACTGGACACTCGTCCTGGCACCTGTACAGAGGGAGAGACAGCACACCAGTGGTCAGTGACTTGTATTACCAATATGTCTGTATATAAGTCTGCTGTGAAGTGTCCATGTTCTATCTGTCTGTTGCTATAATAGAGCAGTGGTGGAAAAATATTTGAATCCTTTATTGAAGTAAAAGTAGCAATGCCATAATGGAAAAATACTGGTAACACTTTACAGTAAGAGTCACTAAGTTAAGGGTTAGCTCATGTTTAATAAGCATGAACTAACCCTTAATTAACAGTTAACTTAATGTGTCTGGTAATCATTTACTAATGGTGTTCATGTTAACTAAGGTATTCATTTATACATTATTTAATAGTCTATTAAATAATGTATAAATTAATACCTTAGTTAACATGAACACCATTAGTAAATTACACATTAGTTAACTGTTAATAAGGTTAGTTCATGCTTATTAAGCATGAACTAACTCTTATTAAGCATCAACTAACCCGTATTAAGTATTAACTCTTATTAAGCATTAACTCTTATTAAGCATTAACTAACCCTTATTAAGCATTAACTCTTATTAAGCATTAACATACTCTTATTTAAGCATTACTAACTCTTATTAAGCATTAACTAACTCTTATTAAGCATTAACTCTTATTAAGCATTAACTAACCCTTATTAAGCATTAACTAACTCTTATTAAGCATAACTCTTATAAGCATTAACTATCCCTTATTAAGCATTAACTACTCTTAAGCATTAACTCTTATTAAGCATTACTCTTATTAAGCATTAACTAACCCTTATTAAGCATTAAAACTCTTATTAAGCATTAACTCATATTAAGCATTAACTAACTCTTATTAAGCATTAACTAACTTCTTATTAAGCATTAACTCTTATTAAGCATTAACTAACTCTTATTAAGCTTATCTAACTCTTATTAAGCATTAACTAACTCTTATTAAGCATTAACTAACCCCTTATTAAGCATTAACTAACTCTTATTAAAGCATTAACTCTTATTAAGCATTAACTCTTATTAAGCATTAACTAACTCTTATTAAGCATTAACTACTCTTATTAAGCCTGAACTAACCCTTATTAAGCATTAACTAACTCTTATTAAGCATTAACTAACTCTTATTAAGCATTCATCCTTATTAAGCATTAACTAACTCTTATTAAGCATTAACTAACTCTTATTAAGCATTAACTAACTCTTATTAAGCATTAACTAACTCTTATTAAGCATTCATCCTTATTAAGCATTAACTAACTCTTATTAAGCATTAACTCTTATTAAGCATTAACTAACTCTTATTAAGCATTAACTAACTCTTATTAAGCATTAACTCTTATTAAGCATTAACTAACTCTTATTAAGCATTAACTCTTATAGCATTAACTAACCCTTAACTTAAAGACCCTTATTGTAAAGTGTTACTCACATACTTTCTAGTTCTGCATTCAAAAGTTTACTTCAGTAAAAGTCTAGAAGTATTAGCAGTAAAATGTACTGAGGTATCAACAGAAAAAGTCCTCATTCGTTCAGGAGTTAAATTATTGAAGCAGGAACCTGTCAGAAGTATGTTAATGTTGTCGGTCTAACTGCTCCATATACTGTTGGGGAGTTTAAACTCTAACAATGCAACATATTTCATGAGCTTATCGTATGTTTTGCGTGTAAAATCTTATTCTGCAAGGTAACTAGTAACTCAGATGGTCTGTCAATTACAGTTACTTAACAACCAATACTTACAGTAACACGATAAATAAAGAAGAATCAAAAGCCATACACAATAATTCACCATCAACTAAGGAAACCCATTACCTGACACTTCATATAATCTAATTATTCTTTCTTTATACATTTTCTTGAACTGAAAGATATTTATACAACCCTTTAAATCATTCTGTAGAGAATTCCACAGTTTGACATACACATCTGCTTTAAAGTGGTCCGTGCATACTGATGCTTCAAATTAAATTTCCTTCTATGGTCCTCGTCCTCTGAACTAAAAACAAACAACCTTTTTAAATTTTCTGGTAATACGCTGCTTTTTGCCCTGTACATAACTAATAATGTCTGTAACTCAACTAAACTGAGAAACCTGACTTAATAAACAGTCTGTTGGTGTGTTCTCTTGAATCCACTTTATGAATAATTCTTACTGCTCTTTTCTGTAATATAAACAATGGCTTTATGTTGCTCATATACGTGTTGCTATACGTGTTAATTCAGAAGCTTTTACTCTGCACACATTGTAAATGAGCTATGAAAGCTTTCGGCAAAGTACCAGGTTTTCTACTTTAGTAGGATATTTTGACCTCTGACCTCTGACCTCTCTGCGGAGGAGGGCAAGAGACAACACTATTTCCCTACTGGGATCAAAAGAGTTTCATGGCAATACATTCAAGCACTTGTAATTCACATGCTTGTTTCATACACAACCACACACACACTGCTGGCTGAAGTCAAAAGGCTGCAGTTGTGGTTTCCCTGCTGACTCGGCAGCACAGTCATCTGCTGGAACAAGGAAGTTTAGCTAATGTGGCTAAGCTGCTAAGCAAAACAAACAATTTTCAAACAAACAATGTGATGGTCCCCATTATCTTTCCCTTGATTACATACAGCAGACCGACCGCAACCGCCCAGTCAGGCTATTTGTGTCAGCTGTCACACGGTTTGAGAATGAAATCTGTATTGTAGGTAGAGAGATAACAGTGAAACTATGATCAAAACAGTCATTCTTCTACATTCTCTAATTGTATTCACTTATTATAAATGAAATAATGCTGAAGTTTAACACTTCATTCATTTGCTGGAGACCCCCTGGAACCCCCTCAAGGACCCCTGGTGGTCCCCGGACCCCACGTTGAGAACCACCGCATTATATCATCCTCATTCCAACACGGTGTTGTCAATAAGCGCTGGACTCTGTTTTCCAGTTGCTGACAGTCCCAGTCTCCCTGCGGGGGCCAGATAATAACGCTTTCAGTGCTTATCTAGAGCAGTGGTTCTCAACGTGGGATCCGAGGACCACCAGGTGATCCTTGAGGGCATTCCAGGGGGTCCCCAGCAAATTGATGAATTGTTAAACTTCATTATTTTGTCATTTTAGAATGACTGAAGAAAAATAACAAAGAAATAAAAATAAAATAAAACAACAAGAACAAATATAGCCGCAAGCGGCCATGAAAGGGGTTCAAGCCTTTTCTGAACAGTACTGACGTCGTAAAAAAAGTGTCAATGGTTCCGAAGACATCGTCCAAATATATCCCTTGATATATCTGCCAAGTTTTGCGGTCATTGAACAAACGGGTGTGATGGCAGTTTTTCTGTTAGGCCACGCCCATTTTTGCCGTTTGCGGTGCCCCCTTTTAGTCGAATCGCACAAAATTCGGTACACATGTTAAAAATGCCATTCCAGACGAGGTTGAGAAGTTTGGGACCGATTATGCAAATGGACTTTGATTTACCGGCTGTTACATGGTTATTACACCATAGGCCCCGCCCACATGTGTACCAAATTTCCTGCGATTTCATCATCGGGATTAGGAGATACAGTTTTTTGGCATTTGTAGCGCCCCCTACTGTTCAATCTTAACACAGCTGTGCGCACATGGTCAGTGACGATATCTGAACAAGTTCACCAAGTTTCATGATGACTGAACAATCGGTCATGAAGCTATAACAATTTAGCTGATAGGCCACGCCTTCTCACAAATGTAAAAATGAATATCTTAAAAACGACAGTAGATATCGACAACCTTTTAACAACTTTTCATGCGACTGGTCTGTAGATGCTACATACCAATTTTGGTGGTGATCGGAGGAGATGTTAACAATGGGTTAAAAGAAGGTAATAGAGAAAGGTCAGTTTAGGG
Source organism: Centroberyx affinis (assembly GCF_046629955.1). Classification (NCBI taxonomy): domain Eukaryota; kingdom Metazoa; phylum Chordata; class Actinopteri; order Beryciformes; family Berycidae; genus Centroberyx; species Centroberyx affinis. The sequence continues at coordinate 118,853 of NW_027278834.1, read as the reverse complement.
GGGAGGGTTTTTAATCTTTTAAAGTAGGATATTATAGGATCCCAAATTGAATGAAAACAAGACAAAAAAAGAAACATTGTTCACGCCCCCCCCCCCCCCCCCCCCCCCCCCCCCCCGAGGTCCCGTTAATGGTTTCCAGTGGGTAAAGGGTGGGGCACGGTACGGGCCCCGGCTACCCGGGCGGCGCTGTAGCCTGACGTTTGGCTTCCCTCAAGGCCCTTATTTACTCATAAAAGCGCACTTGAAGGGCCTATTCTTGTCTCCTCGCTGGTCTGGCTAAGTATATGGTGCGCGCTCTCTGATATTTCGCTAATTATATGGACTTGAAGCCCCAGCTCTGGCCCGGCACACACACACACACACACACACACACACACACACACACACTGGGAGAGATTTGTCTGTGAAAACACCGACCGGAGGCTTCCTGGTTGTGTTTTCCTCTCTAAAGACGGCGTGAAGGATGTAGAGGACAGATCGGGACATATGGAAGATGTTTTTCCGATTTTTTCCTTATGGCATTTTCAGAACAGATGGAATTTTTCACTTGTGACTTTTCAGTAACTAAAAGGTTTAAATGATGCATTTTAGCTGCTTATGCCAGTGGTTCTCAACGTGGGGTCCAGGGACCACCAGCGGTACAAGAAGTGAACACAGTTACAGAATGTAGAAGAATGACTGTTTTGATCATAGTTTCACTGTTATCTCTTTGCCTACAATACAGATAGTCATGGAATTCTGGACAAAATCATATCTAACAATAAAAATATTCTCAGATTTGGGTCCGAGAGACAAATGGGGGTCCATGGCCCTAATGTGTACTAACTTAGGGGTCCTTGATATGAAAAAGGTAGAGAATCACTGGCTTATGCTATGCTGACATTGTGATTGGTGAAATATAATTAATATGCACTAATTCAATTTCAAAATTTTCAGCAAGTCAAAGCATAGTAACCTCATCTAAAATGAATTTACTCTGTCTGCAGAGGTGTGACCAAGTCGACTTTGCTCGAGTCCAAAGTCAGTCTCAAGTCTTGAGGCTCAAGTCCAAGTCAAGTCCAAGTCATTAATGTCAAGTCTCAAGTCTAAATGTAGAACAGCAAGTCAAGTCAGAACAAATCAAGAGTCCAGTATCAATTTAATATGTTAAAGAAAACTAAATATCTAGGACTTTTCAATGCAATATGGTTTTAATAGGATAAAAACTTGGTAAGAGCATCATGAGTTTGATTTCTATAATCAGTTTCAACTTCAATAAATTCAATCATTCCATACAAATTCAGAAAGCAGAATTGAAATTCAGTCGTCTGCTGGAACAAATCTCATCACTTTCAATCTGAGTCATTTACACAAACACAAGATCTCAAGTCAAGACTTTAGAAACCTTTTCAAGTCATCAGAGTACAAGTCAGAGTCAAGTCCCAAGTCACCAGAACCCAAGTCAAGTCTCAAGTCTTCTCTTCATGCATCGAGTCGAGTCTCAAGCAATTCAAACTGTGACTCGAGTCCAAGTCACGTGACCCGAGTCCCCACCTCTGTCTGTCATGCCATGCAATATCATTTGCCGTTTTTTTTTTACCGCAGAAGGGCAGAGCGGTGCTTATATTCCCGGGCCCGGGGCCAACGCAAAAAAACCATGAGCTATAAAAGTAGCAGGGATTTCCACGCCAAAATGTTTGCGTGTTAAACACCGGTCTGGGCTCAAACGAATCGTATTGACCCATTTCAGTAGTTTGGCCACATCAGATTTTTTTTGTCAGCTGCAAAGTGGGTCACGGATTCAGCGTTGTTTTGATTCCTTTGGCGTTTTCAGTAGATGTCGACATATTCCTCGAGTCAGATGTGGGTTAGTGATGCTGTAGAGGATTAATAGTGTGTTCTTTGTTTCCACTGCCAGCCTCTGCCCATGCAGTACTGACAGGATGGCAGAAAGAAGAAAAATTTGATCAGAAAATGAGACTACAGAACACCATAGAAATAAAACGCACAGTCTAGGAGGACAACAGGGGTTCTGTGCGAGTATCCTATGTCATAGGAATGATTTCATTTTTGGATTTAATATTCTTTGTTGAGTCTCCAAGGGTGAAATTCTCCGTCCTCCCACTAGTTAGGGCGCAGGTTTGGCCAGACAGTCAGAATTCAGAGAAAAACTGACTGACTTCATTCTCAGAATCCTGAAAAATGCTGTAATGAATAATGCTATCACTGACATTATTACTTTTTCTATAATCTATGAATGAATGATCCATTTTATCATGCTCTGCTTGGAGTATAATCTCCTGATTTTGTATGTCTTACTATTTGATATTTATTGTTTTGTCTTGTTTTGTTTTGTTAAATGTTTTGTCTAATTATGTTTATATTGTATTTTTGTCGTTAAGGACCCCCTTGAAAACGAGATTGTACATCTCAAGGGGTTATTCCTAATAAAGAATTTCCAATAAAATGCGATGCATTTGTGTAATCGGGTGGCTGTCATATTTGCAGGAAATATTATTATTATGAATAATAATAATAATAATAAACTTTATTTGTATAGCACCTTTCATACAAGAAATGCAGCTCAAAGTGCTTCACATAAAACTTGATAATAATAATAAAAATAAGATAAAGATGAGAATAGAATACATAGAATGCATCTTCACATGAAAATAGACATAGAATGAGCATAGAAACAGGGATAGAATGCCATAATTAATGTAAAATAAGATGAGATTGATGAGATTGATGAGATTTTCTCTCTTGGACCCAAATCTGAAAATATTTTTTATTGTTAAATATGATTTTGTCCAGAATTTAATGACTATCTGTATTGTAGGTAGATAGATAACAGTGAAATGATCAAAACAGTCATTCTTCTACATTCTTGTTCTTATAAATGAAATAATGAAGTTTAACAATTCATCAATTTGCTGGGGACCCCCTGGAATGCCCTCAAGTTTAAATTTGCTCGTCATCATCAATTCAGACAGCAGAAATGTGTGTCACGATATTAAAATATCTTCATATCATCATGATATGATTCCTCTGAAAGATGATAAACGATAATATTGAATTATCACCCAGCCCTAGTTTCTAAGTTTAAAAGCTTGTACAATTGTGATCTAACCAACACATGGTGCCATGGCGATATCCAGCATCACGGGAAATATCGCGATATTTCCTGCGATATCGGCCCAAGCCTAGAATACACGTCCTTAAATGACATGACACTCCAGATACTCCATGACCAGTGGGAACCCTGCGGGATCAGCTTGGGGATGAAGTGCCTTGAAACCACAGGCTCACCGACAACAGTCCGCTATAGCCGCACCTTATGGCTAAAACCCGCCAGAAATATTGTAAAATGTTGGTCTCACCGTTCTCCGGTGTATCCGGGGCTGCAGAGACATTGTCCGGTAGACGAGACGCAAATCCCTTCGTTGTGACACTGACATTCCTGGGAACAATTTCGTCCAAAACGTCCCTCTGGACACGGCTGGCCACACACTGTACCCTGCACAGCAATAACAAGAGGAGACCTAGTGTTCAAACTGAAGGTGACTAGTTTTTATGCTTCGATTCTTTCTGTTCATGTGTGGCTTCTGTAGACATAATAACAATAAACGGTAACACTTTACAATAAGGGTACATTAATTAAGGGTTAGTTAATGCTTAATAAGCATTAACTAACCCTTAATTAACTATTAAATAATGTATAAATTAATACCTTAGTTAACATGAACACCATTAGTAAATTACACATTAGTTAACTGTTAATTAAGGGTTAGTTAATGCTTAATAAGCGTTAACTAACCCTTATTAAGCATTAACTAACCCTTAATTAATGTACCCTTTTTGTAAAGTGTTACCCAATAAACTGTATTTATACAGCACTTTTTTCAAGCCGAGATTACAGTGCTTTGACAGTCAAAAAAACAAACATCATACTCATAAAATAATTAATTATTGTAATTATTAATTACAATAATTAATGTAAAAGTAAGGAAATAAATGAGATAAGAAGGTATGAATAGAGGATAAAAAACAATATAATAGGAAAAATAATAGGACAAAAAGGCATTGCATAAAAGTAAATCTATAAAATATGTTTGAAAAAGTTGTGTCAAAGATGATATTGATAATGCTATGGTATAATATAATGGTAAGAGGAAGAGGCTATGTAGAGTGGATATCTGTGTGTGTGTGTGTGTGTGTGTGTGTACCATCCATCCTGCGGGACACGAGCACTCTCCGGTGACGTGGTGACACACTCCTCCGTTCTGACACGGGCATCTCTCCTCACACTGCTGCCCGTGTTTACCCGGCGGACACAGGTCCTCACAGCTAGGGGGAAAAACAAAACAACAAGCATTTATCATTTATCCATGCTCCATTTTTGGAGGTGATATTTGAACGTTTCCTTTTATTGGAAGTTGCACTAAATATTTGAGAATTTGAGAGAGCATAAAGTAGGGTTAGACTGGGAGAGATTCTGGGAGAAACACTGAATATTTGCGTGTTTTGTCATGAAAATAGGCAAATTGGTAACAGTTTACTATAAGGGTACATTAGTTAAGGGTTAGTTAATGCTTAATAAGCATTAACTAACCCTTAATTAACAGTTAACTAATGTGTCTGGTAATCATTTACTAATGGTGTTCATGTTAACTAAGGTATTAATTTATACATTATTTAATAGTCATCTTTATAAACTATTAAATAATGTATAAATGAATACCTTAGTTAACATGAACACCATTAGTAAATTATTACCAGACACATTAGTTAACTGTTAATTAAGGGTTAGTTAATGCTTATTAAGCATTAACTTATAGATGCTTATTGCTAATGCTTATGTTATGTTAATGCTTATTAATCATTAACATAAAGCTTATTAAGCATGCTTATTAAGCATTAACTAACCCTTAATTAATGTACCCTTACTGTAAAGTGTTACCGGCAAATTTATAGATATTGAATAGTGGCACAAAATACTGGCTATTGGCCACTTTGGTCTTAAAATATCCTTATTGGTTGAAGAAACAGTGGCTATGTTTGCTCTGGTTAAGGTCTTACTTACTCAGGTTTACATGAAGATTTGATACCCAGAGATTGAGTCTCCCTGTTAACCGGTCTCTCATTTAACATGGTTTTAGGTTTTAGGTTTTAGGTCACATGGAAACGTCAAAACTGGGCAAGAACAACCTGGGCGCTCCGACCCAGAACCGGGTTACTTGAGAAACCGGGTTTAGAATGGAATTCTCCACGCATGTAAACAAAGCCACTGACTAACTACTGCTGAATGACATACCAATCATCTAGAGAGCCACTTATGTGCACTTATGCATAGTGTCTGTGTGTCTTGGACGATGTCTGTGCGACTCGGATTATGCTTCACGAGCCGTTTGGAGTCATTCTATGGTTATTTTTGGAACTCTAAAGATCGGTCCTCAAAGAAAGAAAGTCGTGCTGGGAAGCTCCGGGAGTGTTTTTATGGACCGGCAAACTTCACCACAGCTTCAACTGGCATGGGGGTGGGGGGGGTGAGTAGATAATGACTGAATTTTCATTTTTTGGGTGAACTATTCCTTGAATGCCACTGTTAAGACTCCGACTTACAAAGCCCCGGTGTATCCCGGCGAGCACGTGCACTCCCCGGTCACGTGGTGGCAGGCGGCGCCGTTCTGGCACTGGCACTTCTGTTGGCACCCGTTACCGTAGGCGCCGGCGTCGCACGGGGCCTCGCAGCGCCAGCCCCGGTAGCCCGGGTTGCAGATGCAGGCGCCGGTGATGGGGTTGCAGAGCGCGCCGTTCTGGCACTGGCACCGGTTGCTGCAGTGGGGACCCCAGTGGTTACTGTCGCAAGCTGAAGGAAGACGGAAGGAAAGGATACATGTTTAGTTCATCGTCTCTGACTCGTCAAACCCCCCCCCCCCCCCCCCCCCCCGCTCTTTGACTGTTTCAAGTTACTGCCATCCAGTGGGAGGTACTGTGTCCTACGGAGGAGGATTAGGGCCACATGTGAAAACTTGGACTTCTGAGTCTGAATTCTGAGTTTAAAGTCAGAATTCTGAATTTAAACTCAGAATTCTGAGGTCAGCAAGTATGTATCCATCCATCCATCCATCGTCCATCCGTCCGTCCGTCCGTCCATCCAGCCATACATCCAGCCATCATCCATCCGTCCGTCCATCTGTCCGTCCGTCCATCCTTCCATCCGTCCGTCCCTCCATCCATCCAGCCAGCCAGCCATCCACCTATCCATCCATCCAGCCAGCCATCCATCTATCCATCTATCCATCCAGCCAGCCATCCATCTACCCATCCATCCATCCATCCATCCATCCATCCATCCAGCCAGCCATCATCCATCCGTCCGTCCATCTGTCCGTCCGTCCGTCCTTCCATCCATCCATCCAGCCAGCCATCCATCTATCCATCCATCCATCCATCCATCCAGCCATCATCCATCTGTCCGTCCATCTGTCCGTCCGTCCGTCCGTCCTTCCATCCATCCAGCCAGCCATCCATCTATCCATCCAGCCATCCATCCATCTATCCATCCATCCATCCATCCAGCCATCCATCTGTCCGTCCCTCCGTCCTTCCATCCATCCATCCATCCATCCAGCCAGCCATCCATCTATCCATGGATTTCTTTCTTTCTCTCTCTACCTCTCTCTCAAATATTTCAAATTTCCTTGTTTCCTTTTCTTTCTTTCTTTTTTTTCTTTCTCTTTCTAAATATCATCTTTGGTACCATCTGTCTTATGTTGACAACACCCTTTTGTGTGTGTATTCTATATCTGTTGCATTCTATATCTGTATTTTAACAAAAGTTTTTTTTTTACAAAAGCCCATCTAGGGACAAACATTGCAAATTAGCTTGGGCTATAAATGTTCTATGTCAGTGGTTCTCAACGTGGGGTCCGGGGATCACCAGGGGTCCTTGAGGGGGTTCCAGGGGGTCCACAGCAAATTGATGAATTGTTAACTTCACCATTATTTCATTTACAAGAAGTGAAGACAATTAGAGAATGACTGTTTTGATCATAGTTTCTCTGTTATCTCTCTATCTACAATACAAATAGTCATGGAATTCTGGACAAAATTATATCTAACAATAAAAAATATTCTCAGATTTGGGTGTGGGGGAAATGGGGGTCTGTGGCTCTAATGTGGACTGAATTAGGGTCCTTGATATGAAAAAGGTTGAGAATCACTGTTCTATGTGATATCAGACTATTTTTCGTTAGAATGTTCTATGTTTATGTGTCCATCCCTATTCAAATAAACACTGAAATGAAATGAAATGTGAGGACCCAAATGTAACAGGCCTGCAGCCTATATAAGGCTCCAGTCCCACCCAATAGTTTTGAAAATGAAGCCATGAAGCCTTAAGAGAAGTGTTAAAGACTGTAAAAAAAAAACTGACCAAGCTTGAGTGGAGCAGCTTCCATCAAACCAGAACCCTTCCTCAACCTTCTCCACTTTGTCTCGCTCCCGATTTCCACCTATCCATCTCACACGGAAACGAGTCCAATCACGGCTCGTCGTCAGCGGGGGCAACTGCCGCGCCTAATTTGAGTTTTGACAGGAAGCCCGAGTGGCACCGCACCATCAATCACCTTAACTCGCTCGAACAAGCGTAAACTTTGGCGGCTGAAACCGGAGCCTGCGCCTCATCACTGACATCAAAAACACATGACCCTAAAGGCAGGGGTAGAGTCAATTATTTTAGGGCATGGTGCGCTGCGACCTTAACCCGCGTCGTTAACCTTTTGCTGCCGGATTTCGACCGCATGCGGGACCACACCTCGTACGCACGGCTCTACCGATGCCTCTGGCCTTCCCGTCATCGGGTTCCAGCATGGGAGCTTCATCATGTGCCCCTGTGACCGCAGTCAACTGGTAAACTTCGTACCGCATGTTTATTCTAGATGTTCTTTCATCTTGTAGAGAACACGTAAAGAGGCCACTGCCCTCGCAGGGTCTGGCAATGACTAGGGGAAAAAAATACGGAGGGAGTCGAGAAGGTTTACGGCTGCCAAACCTTTCATTACAGTACTCTACGTCATGGAGGTCTATATAAAGTTTGGGGGGAAAGTGAGATTTTTGCGCTACGAAGAAATGCTCGGGCAGAAAATGAAAGTTCAGACAGGGACATCCGATAACTTACAGTATATTGAGATTGCAGTTAAAGGAATAGTTCACCCAAAAATGAAAATTCTGTCATCATCTACTCACCCTCATGCCAAATGAAACACAGGTGAAATTTGTTAGTCCATATAACACACAGGGAGGTTGCCAGCACAACTTGGTAGCAGCCTCCTCCAAAACAATTGAAGTCAATGGGGACCTGTTCTTTAGAGTTCCAAAACAAAAACAGCCAAACAATCACACTGTGAATAGAAAGACCTATACACCATTATTTGTTGCAAATCAATCAGCTGTAGTTAAGATTTGCACTAAATGATGGTGTAAATATACTGTAGGTCTTTTTGGAACTCTGAAGAACTGGTCCCCACTGACTTCAGTTGTTTTGGAGAAGGCTGCTATGGAGTTGTGCTGCCAACCTCCCTGTGTGTTATATGGACAAACTTCACCTGTGTTTCAACTGGCATGAGGGTGAGGAGATGATGACAGAATTTTCATACTCTAGACCAGTGATTCTCAACCTTTTTCATATCAAGGACCCCTAATTTAGTCCACATTAGAGCCACAGACCCCCATTTGATGAAATTTTGTCTCTTGGACCCATATTTTTTATTGTTAGATATGATTTTGTCCAGAATCCCATGATTATCTGTATTATAGGCAGGGAGATAACAGTGAAACTATGATCAAAACAGTCATTCTTCTACATTCTCTAATTGTGTTAACTTCTAGTAAATTAAATAATGCTGAAGTTTAACAATTCATCAATTTGCTGGGGACCCCCTGGAACCCCCTCAAGGACCCCTGGTGGTCCCCGGACCTCATGTTGAGAACCACTGCTCTAGACCTGCTAAGTTCTAATTACGCTACGCTAAACTTGGTATTCTTGGTGTTATACAGTAGGTGATCTTAGAGATGTGACCCAGTTGCTGAGAACAAAGTTCGAAAGTTCACCCTTTCAAGCCTGTATCCAAAATCATTCAGCTTAAACCCCATTTCATCCCAGTTTAGGGTTTCAGAACTTCACCTATGGGTATATACCCTCCAGTATAAACCCTTCCTGTCCCACATGTGCCGTGGCATCAGGCCAGCCCCGACCTCTGCGGCTAAATGTGTAATTTAGCCTGATTAGAGCATGTTTGGACTGATGGTGTCACTTAAGTTTGTAATTATATGTGCTTTCGTATCTGTATGTGTAATATGGAGTCTGTGTTTATTACTGCAGAGAGTGAACCTGGCTGCCACTTCATAAGGTAAACACAGAGGGAAGCAAAATGTGACTCAAAGCCTTTCCTGCGTACACAGTCACTTTTACTACTTACTACTCCCCAGTAAGATCCCAATGTAATAATAATAAACTTTATTTGTATAGCACCTTTCATACAAGAAATGCAGCTCAAAGTGCTTCACATAAAACTTGATAATAATAGTGAAAATAAGATGAAGATGAGAATAGAATACATAGAATGCATCTTCACATGAAAATAGAGATAGAATGAGCATAAAAACAGGGATAGAATGTCATAATTAATGTAAAAAAAATGGAGAATAAAACCCACTTGATAATAATAGTAAAAATAAGATAAAAAATGAGGAATGCATAACATAAGATGGAAAATAAAACCCACTGAATAATAATAGTAAAAATAAAGTTAAAAAAAAATATATATATAGAGTACATAGAATGCATAAAATCAAGTAAAATACAATATTTTTTAAAAGAAGTGCAGCAGTGCATAAGTGCGAAGCAAAGAGCAAAAAAGAGTTTAAGGCCTGTATCAGGAAAGTCATAGCTAGTTAAAGGCTAAAGTGAATAGATAAGTTTTTAGCTTTCTAGCTTTCACTATAACAAATAAAATAATAATCCTGCTGTTCTGTATCCCTATTTTCAAACTTATACAGTAAGGTGTTCCGTCTTTGTGAACCTAATGTTAGAGTGATACTGAAATGAAAGTAGGAAGGACAAAATGAGTCCAAAAGCAGTGAACAATTTTGTAATGGCAGATTTCAAATGTCACGCCCAAGCCATTTTTGAGACATTACACTTCAAAACTATATGAGAAAACCAATAGAAAGATGCCAAAATGCACTTTAGTACCACATCTCCATGTTCACATATTCCACTTTTAATCCTGTTTTAATGCAACAGGATTCCCCCACTTTGAAGGATGTCTTGTATGCTTGTCAGCAGATAGAGTTCATTGGTTTTCATTTTATTTAGGGAGTTTGAATCGTGCATTTTGAAACATTTGCTTGTGTGACTGAGGTACAGGATCTTGTCAGCAGTTGTGACGAATTTGTTGACATGGAGGAGAGACTCAGCTATTCTAAAAATTTATAACAGCACTGAAATTCTTTCCATTTTTTCTTTTCTTTTCTTTTCTTTCTTCCAAATGACATCAAATGTCTAGGCTATAATAACAATAATTATCATTAACAGCCTATTCAAGCATTGGAGGAAACAATGGCCATTTGGTATAATTTGTTCATTCCTGCTGTTTCCAGAAAAATAGGCTGATTGTGGAAAAGGGAACCCACTTGAATTAAAAAGACAAATTTCTCACTTCAAGTATGATTATTTATTTTTTATTTTTTTACTATCCTAGTAGTCGGTTTATTTAGATTATGGGTTTCTACGTTATAAAGCTTGTATAATTGTGATCTAAGTAACACATGGTGTCATGGAATTCAATATCGCGAGAAACATCGTGATATTCCCGAAATATTGCAATATTTGATAATATCGACATATCGGCCCAAGCAGGGCTGGGCGATACGGTTGAAATCAATATCATGAAAATCATAAGGATTTTTCTCAATATCAAAATATATATCACGATATGGTTCATGTATGCAAAATCATGTTAAATAATCAAATGAATGTTCATCTCATTGAACCGAATGGTAATGTTAGGTGTGATGTCAAACAAAACAGAAATATTCAAATAATATTCCTAGCATACCTCATTTTATGAGAGTTTTTAAGTAAAATTTGCTCGTCATCATCAATTCAGACAGCAGAAATGTGTGTCACGATATCAAAATATCTTCATATCATCACGATATGATTCCACTGAAAGACGATAAACGATAACATTGAATTATCGCCCAGCCCTAGGCCCAAGCCTAGTTTGATGTTGTACCATTTTATCAATATATACACATAAAAAAGTGAACTAATATGAATGCTTATGGAGGCCAACAGTGAAAGGAATTAACACCTCACATTTCAGTTCCTCTCTTACACTACATAAACACAGCCTGGTCTTCATATGCCAAGCATGCAGAGTAACATTGCCATCTACAAGCATACTCCTATTCTAACCATTCTCTACCAAACCCAGGAGCTGCTCAAGCGCTTAACAGGCTCTTTTATTCCTCCTGCATTAGCCTCTTTCACTTTGACCCGATTAAAAAAAAAAAAAAGTGCATATTGCCTTTCCTCGAGGGCAACCATGCTCCGTGTGACGAGGACAGGAGACAAAGAGGAAGAGATCCGAAGACACGGAGACACACATGTAAAAACCCTCTTACATTCAACCCTGGCATCCTGGGTACCTTTGTGAAACCTGACCTAGATTAGGGCCAAACTCCAGAAGCTTTCGGGGGGCTCCGCATCCCCTTGCCTCGGGACAGACTGTTCTCTTTCATCGGCCTATTCAAGATGCCGAGGCCGGCCGTGAAAAAAAGAAAAAGAAAAAAAAAAACGAGTGCGCCGTGCCAGGGTTTGATCTCGAGGCCGTACGTGTCACAGTCTGAGGCGGCATCCAACGTTATTTATTAAGGAAGATGTTCGTCACAAAGAGAAAAAGTTCACTCAGCGTCATTTGGACCGATTGTTCGGTGGTGTTTCGCTTTGTTCTGTCATATGTTATTAATAAATCCATTCATCCATATTGTTGTCATAAGCATCAAAGCAGAGAGACTTGATTATCTCATCTGGGAAATATGCGTCATTATCTATCGCAGTGAATGAAACAAGAGTTCTACACCAGTGATTCTCAACCTTTTTTATATCAAGGAGCCCTAATTTAATCCACATTAGACCCCCATTTGATGAGATTTTGTCTCTCGGACCCAAATCTGAGAATATTTTTATTGTTAGATATGATTTTGTCCAGAATTCCATGACTATCTGTACTGTAGGTAGAGAGATAACAGAGAAACTATGATCAAAACAGTCATTCTTCTACATTCTCTAATTGTGTTAACTTCTGAAATAATGCTGAAGTTTAACACATTTGCTGGGGACCCCCTGGAACCCCCTCAAGGACCCCTGTTGGTCCCTGGACCCCGCGTTGAGGAACACCGTTCTACATGACTAAGGACCCACTCACACAATCAAGCAAGCCTAAAAAGACATCTAAAAATACTTCTTCACAGCTCGCACAAGTAAGGATTTTAGGGGGGAAAAGTGTCTGTCAATGGAGGGAAAACATCATCCAGTAATTTGACCTGCCAGTTGTTGAGAGTTGGCCCAGATCTCGCTCCCCAGTCCAGGGAGGGATGTTTTTCCATCTATTTTGTGATTACCCACTCTACTAGGCATGGTGTGCTCATGGGAACAGACATACATTTCACAGAGACATGGAGGATTCCCAGTGAGAAAAAACATCTGTAGCCTTCCAAGTCTTCTTCCATGGTGAGTGTAAGTGTGTGCAAATCCTCCTCCATATTTTTATCGTCATTTTACACAATTCATCAGCTCAACATGAAGAAATATCTTTAGGGGTACCATGTTTTTAAGAGTAGATGTAGGCCTAGATTTAGGACAGACCTCAAATACTGGAAATCTCCTAATATTCCCGTACCAAATCTATAAAGTAAACCAGTTTATGCAGTGATGATGGGAATCAAAGTTCCATCAGTGCTGCATAAACTGCATAAATTACAATTTGCATTTGAATTTTGTGAAGTGAGACAAAAGCTAATAATGCAAAACAGGAAGGCATCACAGAAAGTGGGTTCACACCACAGAAAAATAGAGAGCCCAGACCATAATGCAGAAAAATTGCCCTAAATGCCCTGTAAGAGCTTCTCTAATCTTTAGACACAGCTTTGCTAACAGCCCAGTCGCCCACGCAATCATTTTACAACCCATATAACCCGAGAAATCAATTATGTTATGGAATATTTCAACAGTGTAGATCAGATAGGCTACATAAAAAACATCTGCTGATGAGAGACGGGAAAGCAATAAAGTTTAATTCATCACACCAAAATGCATGATCTCTAGCTAGCTCTCTGCTAGCTAGCTACAAACTGTTAGCCTGTAGTATATGTAGCCTACACTACAAAACTGTTAGCGTGTAGTAGTATATATAGCATGTAGACTAGAAACTGTTAGCGTGTAGTAGTATATATAGCATGTACACTAGAAACTGTTAGCGTGTAGTAGTATATATAGCATGTACACTAGAAACTGTTAGCGTGTAGTATATAGCATGTAGCCTACATTAGAAACTGTTAGCGTGTAGTATATAGTATGTAGCCTACACTAGAAACTGTTAGCATGTAGTATATAGCATGTACACTAGAAACTGTTAGTGTGTAGTATATAGCATGTAGCCTACACTAGAAACTGTTAGCATGTAGTATATAGCATGTACACTAGAAACTGTTAGCGTGTAGTATATAGCATACTACATGCTACAAACTGTTAGCCTGTAGTGTAGCACTACACACTACAAACTGTTAGCATGTAGCATATAGCATAGTGTTGCCTGTGACAGCACTATTAAATCAGTGTTATATTTGGTGTGTTTGTCTGTGAGATATGACTTATTTTTTTACTCTGTTTTGTGAAACAAAAATCAATTTAAGACAGGTTTAGTAGTCATGTGATTTTGGAGAAAATGCCACAGTGGATTATGAGAAGTCCCCCACAGACTGCAGTGTTAACTTTCTGCATCCTTCAAAAAGCTGAACAGGGAAAACTCACTGGCTTCATTATGGAAGCCCAGTGCCAGAGCATTTCATGCCTTGTATTACAGAATGGAAAGACTATGGAATTACCCTTGAAAGGAAAAATATCTTGCATTCATTTATGGGAGAAGTGATGGTAGTGCAGGTACCACAATTGTTTTTGGTGGTTAAGTACAATAAACAACATTATCTGATTGGATTAGATTAAGTGATTATCCATTTTACATGAGCAGATCATATGCACCTTGAATGTAAAGCTATCAAACAAAGTTAAGGGCAGATAAGTTATGTTTGCTGACACCTTGATTCATTGTGCAAATGAGTAATAAAACTGCTATTCACTAGCTGCAACAATATCAAAAATACTGTCATAAACAAAGGTCTTTTATAGGACTGATATACTGCTCTACTGATGTATGGAGCCAATATTGTCCTTATATTAAAAATAAAATCTTGTCCAATCAGTGTGGTCCACCTCTGATATGTTGGGATGCAGTCTGGTTGTATAATTGACTGATAGTACACTAGTGGTCCATGGCAAGTCCTTCACCTGAACTGATATGTGTAATCTGATCTAATGAGACGTTTTGAGATATTATGATAGATTTTAGCGTGTCACGGTTTTAATGCAGTTTCAGAAAAAAATCTTGGGGAAACACTGAATACTTTTTCTGAATGATGAATTCTTTGGCATGAAAATGATATTGCATGTCGCCACGAAACTTCAGCGATCAGCTTCAATCCCAAAAATATCAGCATCAATATTGGCCTTCAAAACCCCATACTGGTCATTAGTGCTGCTCTTCTACCACTGGACCAAGTTTTGGAAAAATTAGCAGGGAGGATATGTCTAAACTGGAAATGAGCTCTCCAGTGCCCCAATAATGGAGGGTTTGCCTCTTCTTCTGTCTGCTGATTGGCCACAAAGTCTGATGGCGTTGCGTGAATCTGTTCGGAAGTTATATGACTTTTTATGAGAAGCCACGCCCACTGCCCCCCCCCCCCCCCCCCCCCGTGACCGATTGGTGTGAAAAGTGAATCAGTTCTTCCTTGCCTCATGACCAAACTTTCTACGAAGTTCCATGCAAATGCTGTTCAGAACTTTTGGAGTTATCCTGCTAACAGACAAACAGACAGACAGATGGAATGGGGCAAAAACATAACCCCCATCCAGCTCCTTGGCATTTCTTTGCACTTACTACTAGCAGTCAGGGCTGTAGTCGAGACCACCTTGGTCGAGTCCAAGTCCAGATCGAGTCATTGGTGAATCGAGTCCGATTCAAGACCAAGACCGAGGGGGATCGAGACTGAGTCGAGACCAAGACCGCAAAACTACGAGTCCAATTCGAGACCAATACCATAGCAATGAGTCATCCAAGGCTGCCATTGTATGTATTGACTAAAATAGCATATTTTTGTTTATTGCCTAAAATAGAAGGGAGGTTTCTAAAGACATTTCAACAAAATTAGCATGTTTTGAGGACAAAATTAATTGTAGGCAGCTTGTTTATGTTCATAACATACAGTAGTTGCACCTTTACTTAACTAGAAGTGGATTCATCTATTTCACGAAGGAAAAGAGACAGAGAAAGACAGAGCGAGAGCAGGAGTAACGTTACATATGGACATGGTGAGTTTTTGTCATTGGTTGGGTTGTTGGCATATCACCAATCAGCAGTCACTAAACCTTTCGGTGGGCGCCTAACTTTATCAATTGTGAAAATTCATCAAATCATTCGCTGCTGGTCACTTTCTTAGATGAGATTATAATTATAAAAACAATAATGTTATGTAACGTTAATTCATCCGAGACCGATTCAAGACCGAGCCATATTCACTCCCGAGATCGTTTCAAGTCCGTGTCATATTAACTACGAGTCCGAGACCAGTACTACAGCCCTGCTAGCAGTGCCACTGAAGAAACACAGAGTGGTGGCTCTTCTTGCTGCACAACCATCACTGCATATAATCCATACCAGCTTTGCAGGCTCCACACTAACTAGCAAGGAAAACCCTCCGCCCGCCCTGTAAAGTAACAGTTTTATTTCAACAGACAGGGTGTGAAGAACCGGGGCCGTGAGATTGAAATTGAATCTCCCGCAACAGCTGGGAAAAAATGTCTAATTTGAGAGTTCTGCATTAGCGACAAACTCAGCTCACAATATACTGTATAGCTGTTATCATTGGCTGGTTTGAAAGGAAATTAGTCTTTCTAAAACTCTTTTTGTGTGTGTGTGTGTTGTTTTTTTTTTCGAGTTCGAATCTCCGAAGAAAGGTCTCTTGAACATCTTGGGTTGTTATCATGTGTGCAGCCTACTAAATCACAAGCTCCAGGCCCCCGAGGTGATTTCCGACATCACCATTTATTTTTTTCCTCCTATTATTCCTCCTCTCTCCCCCCAAAAGAGAGCTTTCCACCCTTTCCTGTTCTCGGGCCCCTCCGAATCAGATCCTTAGACATATTGTCGGGGCCCGCTGACCCGTAAAGCACAGTCAATACGTCTGACCCCGGGTGCTGTGTAGCGCTCTTGAGGAAATGAAAGTTATATTACTAAAGGGGGGATGTAAGGGCTGAATGCAGCGAGCGACTGGCACGATCTCTTTCAGTGGAAACCGTACAGAGTATATGTGCTGGGGTTTTTTTTTTTTTTTTTTTACAAAGACGTGGATATTCTGCGCAAGGATACACTGTTCCACTCAATGAACCAGCTCTAATCTCAATGTAATAAGACGGATGTGGGTAGATTTAAGACCAATCTCGCTATATTGCTTCTTCTTCTCATATCCAATCATCCAGCTCAAAATACATACAAATAATTTACTTCATAACTGTAAATGTGCAGTTATTTGAATGAGAATATACAGTGCAAATGCCATTGAGGAAAAGTTCTTATTTGAGAATGAGAGCATACGCCACAAGTCTCCCCCGGACAAACATATGAATCACTGGGAATCAATCTGACAGATACTGATGCTGACAAAACCACCGCGGGGGTCTGCCTAGGGTTTGGCCTTGTATTGATCTGTGGGCATTATGTACCGCAGCCACAAATGACATTATGGCCCTGAGGCCCAGACCCATGGGTATTGTTGAGAAAGAGATTAAATGAGACCCAGATCCAGTAGGATGTGTGTGTAAACCTCATGACTGAGTTAGAATAACCTGGTAAACTCAGACTCCTGGTTCAGATGCCTGGATCACTCCAGTATTAAACAGCTTTCTGTAGCATGGAAACATCTCACTGCTTCCACTTTTGGGGTTTCCCAGACTTGCACAGCATTATGGGTACATGTTGATGTAAACATAAAACATGGCAGCGAGCAGTATTTTGTGAGCTTAGAATTATAAGGTTCTATCTGCCTTCAGGATAGTTCTGAGATATTGAGCTTCAAAGTTTTCAGCATCCATTGAGTTAAATGGAGATGGGTCCTTTTGTTTTAGAAACTACAGACTCAAAAATCATTATTTTTAAAACTAACACCACATCAACAGGCACTCATAGAATAGGTTCATGCGACTAACTCACTTTTGACAAAAAGGTCAGATTAGGGCTGGGCAATAATTCAATATTATCGTTTATTGTCTTTCAGTGGAATCATATCGTGATGATATGAAGATATTTTGATATCATGACACACATTTCTGCTGTCTAAATTGATGATGACAAGCAAATTTTACTTAAAAACTCTCATTAAATGAGGTATGGTAGGAATATTATTTGAATATTCTGTTTTGTTTGACATCACACCTAACATTACCATTCAGTTCAATGAGATGAACATTAATTTGAATATTTAACATGATTTTGCATACATGAACCATATCGTGATATATATTGATATTGAGAAAAATCCTTATGATTATCGTGATATTGATTTCAACCATATCGCCCAGCCCTAGGTCAGATAGAACCTTATAATACCAAGGTCACGACTTACTGTTACTATTGTGATCTTCATTACTTCCCCCTGTATTAGAAGTAATCTACCATTGCTCAGTCAAAAAGAGAGGGGGAATATTGTGTTTACTGGTTTATTCATGGTAACAGAGAGACTCAGTCACAGGGAATCGATGTTAACAGATTGACTTGAATGAGACCTGAACCAGAGTATGGACAAAAGCCAGGTGACCGTGTGCATGGAAACACAGCCAGTGTATACTGGTGGTAGAAATACTGTGCCGACAATATTGGAGTAACAATAAAGTCTTGAAAAGCAAAACACAGAATCAGTGAACCTGTGAGAAAACTGTTAGCTAGAGGAGTGCTATCACTGTATCGCCATGTCTCTGAGCAGACAGAAAGGCCCAGCCTGTGGGGGCCCAGGGGAGCCCCAGGCTCCAGACACAACAATAAGCTCCTTTATTACAAGCCTGAAACCCAAGACAGCAGGGAACACCCCTTGGGCCCGCACGCATACATACTTACACATTGACGAGCACGCATGGTCATAAGTACGCTTCCACACTGTCACAAAAATAGTCACCCGCAAACAGCTAATATGTGCAAACTCGCACTGACACATCACATAATGCAAACAATGGCTATTCTACGAAAGAGGATCAGGGCCATGAGTGAAACATTTATCTGAGTTCTTCTTAGTTTGAAGTCAGAACTCAGAATTCTAACTTGAACTCAGAACTTTTTTCCTCAGAATTCTGAACTTAATCTCAGAACTCAAATACATTTCTCACGTGTGGCCCTAACACTCTTCCGTATTTCAAGCTATGATGCCAATAGACAGGCAGAAGTAACATTAGCCGGAGCACATGGGACGGATGAGGACAGTCTGAGGACAGTCCGGGAGCTTTGAAGAGTCCCGTTCCAGCTCAGACGGAAAGACGAGGCCCTGGCAATCTCACAAGACACACAGGAGTTCCCCCACTCTGTCCACAGCTGTCTATAAAAAGCCTGAACTGGCGGTGTTGTCCGTCGAATCCGCTTTGCACATCAAAGAGGCGCCGCAGAACAAAAACAGTGTGACATAACCCATGCCAATTTAAAGCTGCGCTAGGCAAGATTTTTATGTAAATATCCAGCCGTCTTATCACATCCCCACTAACAGATTCACCCTGTTTTCCCAAATTCAATTCTGGTGTTGGATATGCACACTGGTGGGAAACCTTCTCCACACAGGGAGTGACGAATCCAAACTTCAGAGTGAAATCCTAAACAGCAGTGACTCAGCAAAGTAAAGTAGTAGAGTAGTAGTAGTAGATACCCTTCGGTATATCACAGACTAGGCCAAAATTTGACATTGCGATACTGTGTCCCACCAACATATCGCGATATACGATATTATCGCGTTTAAGATGATGAAAAACATAGCACATTCAATCGGGTGTAGATATTTTTCCTCTCTTGTCCTTTCGGTATATCACAGACTTGGCCAAAATTTGACATCGCGATACTGTGTCCTGCCAAAATATCGCGATATACGATAATATCGCGTTTAAGATGATGAAAAACATAGCACATTCAATCGGGTGTAGATATTTTTCCTCTCTTGTCCCTTTGGTATATCACAGACTAGGCCAAAATTTGACATCGCCATACTGTGTCCCGCCAAAATATCGCGATATACGATATTATCGCGTTTAATATGATGAAAAACATAGCACATTCAATCGGGCGTAGATCTTTTTCCTCTCTTGTCCCTTCGGTATATCACAGACTAGGCCAAAATTTGACACTGCGATACTGTGTCCCGCCAAAATATCGCGATATATGATAATATCGCGATATATGATAATATTGCGTTTAAGATGATGAAAAACATAGCACATTCAATTGGGTGTAGATCTTTTTCCTCTCTTGTCCCTTTGGTATATCACAGACTAGGCCAAAATTTGACATTGCGATACTGTGTCCCGCCAAAATATCGCGATATACGATAATATTGCGTTTAAGATGATGAAAAACATAGCACATTCAATCGGGTGTAGATCTTTTTCCTCTCTTGTCCCTTTGGTATATCACAGACTAGGCCAAAATTTGACATTGCGATACTGTGTCCCGCCAAAATATCGCGATATATGATAATATCGCGATATATGATAATATCGCGTTTAAGATGATGAAAAACATAGCACATTCAATTGGGTGTAGATCTTTTTCCTCTCTTGTCCCTTTGGTATATCACAGACTAGGCCAAAATTTGACATCGCCATACTGTGTCCCGCCAAAATATTGCGATATACGATATTATCGCGTTTAATATGATGAAAAACATAGCACATTCAATCGGGCGTAGACCTTTTTCCTCTCCTGTCCCTTCGGTATATCACAGACTAGGCCAAAATTTGACACTGCGATACTGTGTCCCGCCAAAATATCGCGATATATGATAATATCGCGATATATGATAATATCGCGTTTAAGATGATGAAAAACATAGCACATTCAATTGGGTGTAGATCTTTTTCCTCTCTTGTCCCTTTGGTATATCACAGACTAGGCCAAAATTTGACATCGCGATACTGTGTCCCGCCAAAATATCGCGATATACGATAATATTGCGTTTAAGATGATGAAAAACATAGCACATTCAATCGGGTGTAGATCTTTTTCCTCTCTTGTCCCTTTGGTATATCACAGACTAGGCCAAAATTTGACATCGCGATACTGTGTCCCGCCAAAATATCACGATATACGATAATATCGCATTTAAGATGATGAAAAACATAGCACATTCAATCGGGTGTGTCCGAACTTTTGACCGGTCTTGTGGAAGTAGAGTGAGGCGAGAGTGTTTTCAGCGTGCCTTTCACAGGACATCCCAAGTCACACACACAAAGACAGACGCGCTCACAGACAAGCACAGCTGCGAGGACTTACCGCTGGAGCAGTCGGGGCCCCCCCACCCCGGCTCACACTGGCAGGTGTTGGGGGCCACGCAGCGTCCGTGCATGCACTTCTCTGCACAGTGGGCTGGACATAGAGGAGAGAGGAGAGAAAGCAAACGGTCAGTAAGGAAGTGAGAAAGCTCTTTCAAATATAAATTGGTGATCATCATAAGGCAAACAACCACCAATACAAAGAGAAATCAATTCTATTTTCAGAAAAGCATTCATTTATGATTTTTTCCTCATTCGTCATATTCTTGAATCGGTTTGGTACAACGTATTATGATGTACATACACTATGCATTTATATCTTAAATATTTATATAAGCTTAAAAAGATAGCAAAAAAAGAACATGTCATTTTTTAACACATTTGTGTGTCTGGTTTATAGTGTTGGGGGTAGAATACTCACAATACTTTTTGCGGTAACTAGCAACTTTAGCAACTAGCAACTTAGATTGCAAATTAGAACGTCTCCACTTTTATTTTTATTTCGTATTGTTTCAAAAAAGTACAAAAAAGTGGAAAAACTGAGCGAAAGTCTGGATTTTAAAACAATGATCAACAACAGCACAAGACATATTGTTTCTGATGTGAGTAACGCAAAAGTAGTCTAGCAAGTTACTTTTAATAAAGAGTAGCTTTGTAACGCAACTAGCTACGTTTTTAGGTGAGTAACAAAGCAAAATAACTAATTATTTCTAAACGCTTCTAACTTTCCCCTTTGCTGGTTTGAAACAACCCACATTGGTGTTACTTTGCAATGCATAATGATAGTAATAATAGTAACAATATAATCATAACAATTAGGGATGGGACGATACGCTTATCTCACGATACGTTTCGAATACGCGATATGGAGTTCACAATTCGATACAACCACGATACGATGTCATAAATAAAAGTTGATGACAAAGCATGACTGTGCATACGTTTATCCCTATCAGAATCACAATACAATTAATCGCTAGGTAATTTTAGATATTACTAGAAATTTGAATAAGCACTCAAAGACCCGCTTCATGAACTACGTTTCTCAGTGCCCTTTCAAACTCTAATGTAAACTCTAAAACTGCCGTCTGTCGTCCTTGTTAAAGGTATAATATGTAACATGTCCGCATTAAAATATCTAAAACGACTAGACCTATGTTATATATTTTTTTGAGTTGTGTACTTATATTATCCCAAATGTTTCCAACAATGTTCAAACCCAGAGAAATCCGTAATTTTATTCAAGGTAACGGTGTGTTTCATTTGGTCGCTTGTCAATGGCGTCATATCCCCTTTACCCCCTAACTTCCTGTCATGGCGTCATATCCCCTTTACCCCCTAACTTCCTGTCATGGCGTCATATCCCCTTTACCCCCTAACTTCCGGGGGAACACAGGAAACCCCAGATGATACGTCAGAGAGTGAGGAAGGAAGTCGGCCAACTAGCTAGCTAGCCGCTCTAGCCGCTCTGTTCTTTTTTTCATTCTATTGTTTTTATCGCTCAATCGTGACGAATCACGATTATTCATTCCCGTTTGCTGCGCGTTCTGTCGCCAAAGCTGTCCCCGTAAAAAAACTCCCATAATCCCATGCTACTTCACGACGTCATCAAACTACGTCTTTTGTTATTGTTTTTATTGAGAGACTCCTCGCGGCAGAAATTACATACTGTGCATTTAAGCTTGAAGTGTATCGATGAGGAACAAAGTGAGATTATCAACGGTAGCATGTGATGGTTGCTCACTACAACAGAGCCTTTTTAGACCCAAAGAAAGTCTCTTTTGAGCTTCCAAGTCACATAATTACAATCCACAGACGAATGAAACTGCAATTAAAGGAAATAACCAGTATCAATCCATCTGTTAGCTTGTTAGATTAACTGGAATTGACTTTAATCCCTTTGATTCTACTCTGCCTCTGCGATATCAAAGGACAGATACCGCAATTTCGTAAGTGTTCGCTAACTACAGGCTGAGTGCTAAGCTAACGTTTCTTTTTACGCCTCCTGTTGCCGCTTGACTACATCAGTTGTTGTTTTGGTCACTGTTTTTTCCCTCTGTGCTTCACACCTGTTCCCGGCTGCTGGCTAGAAAGAGAAAGGAGGAGGAGTAAAGCACGGCGTCCTCATGTGCAAATGAGATCCTGTCAGTGTTTTCC
Organism: Centroberyx affinis; assembly: GCF_046629955.1. Classification (NCBI taxonomy): domain Eukaryota; kingdom Metazoa; phylum Chordata; class Actinopteri; order Beryciformes; family Berycidae; genus Centroberyx; species Centroberyx affinis. The sequence goes on along the minus strand of NW_027278834.1, from coordinate 95,797 downwards.
CGGGGTAACTGTGTAAAACATGCCACTGCACAACTGTACAGTGCACACACTGGGTTTTCCCTGCCAGGTTCCGAGACACCAAGCCGTGGTTGTTGTTGCTGACTGGCAACACATGCCAGTGACAGTCATTCGGCCTGACCATGTTTCCTGTTTTTCCACAGCAGGGAATAGATTTGTTCCTGAACATATTTCCATTGTGAGTGGATGCAACAGCCTGTAATTACAGAAATCCAGTTCATATCAATCTGATCTGTCTGCACTTCACTTTTCTGGCAGCGAATCTAACCTTGTGATTTAATGTTCAGACAAAACACAATGATATAGTTCTTTCTTACAGCAAAGACCAAATAACATCATTTGATACAGCCAATAAAGGCAATAATTGCCACTTTCACACTATGTGATGTTCACTGTTAAAGTGCATGGAAATAATGAACACATTGGAGGAGACTGGGAGATTGGAGTGCGATTATACAGTGCAAATGGACAGGTAAGACATCACTCTACATACAGTACTGTGCAAAAGTCTTAGGCATATGTCAAAGAAATCCATAAAGTGAAGATGCTTTCAAAACTAATGAAATGAGAAGTTTCTGAATATCAAAAATGTACAATAAACAGCAGTCTACTGACACACTAATGCAGAAAACAAATACACATCTAAGACATCTAAGAAATTTATATAAAAAATCTAGGGTGACTTTTTCACAGTACTGTATATACACACAGCATTCAATCTGCTGTATCCACTGTGGCACAATAGTTATTCTAAATATAACTAAACAGAAATAAATTATAAGCCTTACAGAATTGACATGCAATCCCTGAGGCTAAAGAGTTGTACCATGCAGTCTTAAATTAAACAGGATTGTGCAAACTTCATGAGATTGTGCAAATGCAACTTTGTTATAACACAAAAATAGCAGTAGCAGCTTTAAAGACATTTTGGGTGCTAGGGAAGAGTCTATAGATGTGAGTCTTAGTTGAGTAGGATGATTGCACTTGATGAAGCTATAAGGTGACACATGGTCTTGAAGGAAAATTCCTTCTTTGGATCCTCTTGCACTGTTAGATACCAATTTGTGATGCTCAGTGCATTTCAGGAGTTACTTAGGTGTTATAATTGACTTCTTTGGCGCCTTTCGACAATGCTGTCTCTGCTCAGATATTTTTGTTTTCCAAAGTCTGGGTTTCAGGATTTGTTACATCAAAAATGCGTCATGAATCCTAGCGTGGTGATTTCGAAAACTGCAACTGTGGGCTCTAGTCTTGGGCCGATATTTGATATTATCAAATACCGATATTTGATATTATCAAATATCGCGATATTTCGTGAATATCGCTTTGTCATTTCCCGCGATGTCAAATATTCATACTTCAAATGAAAAATTTGTCTTTTATATTCAAGTGGGTTCCCTTTTCCACAATCAGCCCGTTTTTCTGGAAATAGCAGGAATGGGCAAATTATACCAAATGGCCGTTGGTCAAATTCAAATTTCTAGGCTGTTAATAATTATTACTATTATAGCCTAGCAATTTGATGTAATTTGGAAGAAATAAAATAAAACACCCTGCCCAAAAAAATTGGGATATATATATATATATATATATATATATATATATATAGCGTATCTATGTTTCCAGGGTCCTATGTTCCCCAGTTCAATATTCTGTTAACACACATTAACCCTCCTATTCTGTTCGGGTCAAATTTCACCTGTTTCAAGTTAAAATATTTCATAAATATTATCCAGTTTTTTTTATTGGAACAAGGCTTCAAAACAGATATATAAACACAACAAAACCAATGGTTATCATTTTATTTGATTTTGAAGGTCTCTAACCCTAAACCCTAACCCTAGAACTCGGGAACATAGGACCCTGGGAACACAGGACCCTTTGTCATGTTCCCATAATGTGCCATATAAATCTGGGGAACATAGGACCTTGGGAACATAGGACCCTTTGTCATGTTCCTATTATGTGCCATATAAATCTGGGGAACATAGGACCCTGGGAACACAGGAATGACTCCGTGTCGAAGAATTCCTACAGAAATTCACGTACACGTTTGTGAGCTTTAATATCAAATGTTATTTGTTATTACCTGCCTATTATTACCTATTATTACCTTACCATGTTATTACCTGCCTAAATGTTGCCCGATCATCATATTGCTGTGTGGTATTGGACAGGTGTATCTGGACAGAGATACTTACGGACACACATCTCTCCACTCTCGTAGAAACCTGGGCAGCACTGGGACTTTCGGCGGTACATGGTCTTCTCTCCTCTGCGATAGGCTGTCCGATAGCTCACCCTTCAGACCAGGAGGAAGCATGGTCACATAGAAGACAAGACAATCACATTAGGAAATGGTACTTCACACACACACACACATACACACTCATGTCTCTCTTGCTCTCTTTGGCTGATACTGTCGTGTTGAGAAGCTGCTGCTCTTACTCAACAGATCCCACTTTTCAGACATTAAAGCAGTCCTGGGTCTGTCGTCATTTTGCATTTCTATTCTTGGTTTACACTAAAATTAGCATTTAAAAAGTAGATCCGGTCTCCCAAGCAGGAACTATCTCCTAAATGGTATCCCTCCGCTATGTTCTTGTCTATCAATATCAATCTAATCAGTGTGAGCATGGAGTCACATTACTTCAGTTCTGTACCACATGGATATGCGGTACAAAATCAGATCCTGAAGCATCAGAATTTGAGATATACGCTTTTACACATTTGCTTCCAACCGCACATTGTGATTGGTCAAAATACGTTCCATGAGTTCTTATAACCACAATATATGCACCTGTACCTTTTATCTCCAGTGGCATCACTCTGCCTTGCTCACGTTTGAAGAATGAAATAACCAAAAATGTTTATGCTTAGCAATGGCCAAAATATAATTATCAAATTAAAACTACGGCTGGACGATAATTCAATATTATCATTTATCGTCTTTCAGTGGGATTATATTGTTGTATTATATGATGATTTTGGGATATTGAGGCACACAATTCTGCTGTCTGAACTGATGAGAACAAGCTAATCTTATTTAGAAACTCAGACAAAATGAAGTATGATAGGAATGTTATGTGAAAATTTCAGTTTAGTTTGACATCACACCAAACATTACCATTCGGTTCAATATGATGAACATTAATTTGATTATTTAACGTGATTTCGCTCATGTGAGCCATATCGTCATATATATCGATATCGAAAAAAATCCTTATGATTATCGTGATATTGATTTCAACCATATCGTCCAGCCCTAATTAAAACCCAAAGGCTGTATCTTTAACGTTTGATCCTAAAATGTATAATGTTGTGTAAAAGTAATATCATGCTCAAAGGCAAGTTGTATCGTACTACATCTTCACTCCCTCTTGCTTAATGGTGGAAGAAGTATTCAGATCTTTGACTTAAGTAAAAGTAGCAATACCACAGTGTAAAAATACTTTGTTACAAGTAAAAGTCCTGCAGTCATTATGCAGAATGGCCCATTTCAGAATCATATATATCATGTTATTGGACTATAATTATTGATGCATTAATGTGTTCATCACTTTAATGTTGCAGCTGGTAAAGGTGGAGCTAATTTTAATTACTTTATATACTGCTGGGTAGCTTAACCTATAAAAATAGATCATAATTTATTAGTTGATTGATAATTTGTATTAATAATCTAAATCTGCAAAGTAACTAGTAACTAAAGCTGTCAAATAAATGTAATGGAGTAGAAAGTACAATATTTCCCTCTGAAATGTAGTGGAGTGGAAGTATAAGTAGCATGAAATGGAAATACTCAAGTACAAGTACCTCTAAATTGTACTTAAGTACAGTAATTGAGTAAATGTACTTAGTTACTTTCCACCACTGTTAATAAGCCACCCCTCTCTCTGCACCCACACACACACCCACACACACACACAGTCCTCTCCTTACCTGTGTCTGGTGCACTTGAACCAGTTGAGGATGTCGGTGCAGCTGGTGTAATAAATCTGATCAAAGGGATGGGCGTACGACTCCTGGACTGTGACAGAGTAGCTACGGGAGAAAGAGAGATCTGCTGTCAGACATGAGAAAAAGAGTGTATAAATGTGTGTGTGTGTGTGTGTAGGGGTTTCATGCCCGACATCCCACCACCCATGTTCATCCGCCACGATTCACGTGTGGTCCTGTAAGTCAAGAAGCACCTCCGCTACAGCCACACTAACCGCCGAGCGCTTTAATAAGGCCCTCATTAAGCTGCTTGTGTGTATCCAAGCAGGATTAGGTATCAAACAGCTTTTCCTCGACTCCCCCCCGCTTGGCTTTTTTGCGGCATTGACCAGTGACACAGCTCTCGTACTGTATGTGTGGCCCTGCATTTTTGCAGAGGGGAGTAAGCCGACATGGCCCTAAACTTGCGACCGTTTTTATAAATCCTTGAATGATTATGTCGGGCAGGCAAATCAAACAGACTTGAGGTTGTGACAAAAGCTTCCCTTGTGACTGCCTTGTGAACTGTTGTTGCCTCAGGCTCTTTTTGGTGGTATGCATCTGACTGCAGTGGTGACGCATCAGTGAAAAGCTCTTTTCAAAAATGGGAGTGAGCTGCTGAAACTCTCAGAAGGAAATGTACAAGTATTTGACTCTCTTGGTATTATCGTGAAGTGAGTGAGGCTTTGTTTCAAACGGCTGGAGAAACAGTGTACAACAAGAATAATAATAACTAGAAAATTTGTAAAAATCAGTGTTCACAAAGTGTTTTACGTACAATAAAACCCAACGAGACAGTGATGTAAAGCTACCGCAATGAAATCAATAAAATAGAGTTGAATAATAAAAATAAATACATTTAAAAAAAGGAATAAAATGGTAATACTGGTGATGAACCGATACAACTAGAAAACAAATGGAGAGCAATAAGTAGCTAAATAAGTTAAAAAAAACAGTAAAGAAACAAGAAACGATTACAAAATAAAATGGAGATACAAGTAGACTACCATTCAAAAGCTATGTATGATATGATGTGGAATATGCATAATAATTATAGTATAGCTGAAGCACTTTAAACCAGTATAGGAGTATATGACGTTGTTGTTATCAAGTGTCTTCATTGACTGTAACGAAAAAATTGAATATTGTCTGTCTGAGATGTAAATGCAACTTAAGACGACTTAACGACCCCCGTGTTTTCACTCTTTCCTCTCCTCCCTCTGTCTCCCCCCCCCCCACCTCTCCCCTCCGTTTTCAGGACAATAACAACACACAGCGAGAGGCTCTGAGTGCGTATGCAGCTGTTTCCTCAGATTAGTCGGTGAAAGTCTATCTAGCTGGGAAACGCTGCCTCCAACCTTTGTTCTTTTCAATCGGGCTTAATGGATTTCCAAGCTTCCTTTTAATTTGGAAATCATCAGCTCATTAAAAAACCTCCGCGTCTATTCCGGTGTCCGTTAGGATCCAACAGACACTTTTGTAATGAAAAAAAGATCAATTTAAGTGTCAACTTTCTTTCTGCACAGTGCAGTTTTTACACGGAATGGTTTTGAGGCTGGATAATGTATTCTAATAAATATTTGTGAATTAATGTCTTACGGTTATGTTTGCCATTTACACTTTACAAAGTCCTAAAATGCCTCAAGGACAGGAAAGCTCAAATAAATGTGCATCTGTAAGGATGTGACACAGGATTAGCCCCAGTGACATGCGAAACTGGACCTGCGAGCATGTCTATATTTACTGTTACTCTAAGCCAGAGGTTCTCAACCTGGGGGTCGGGACCCCTCCGGGGGGTCGCGAGATAATTTTGGGGGGTTTACAAGATGATTTATGGAACAGTGTTGTGAATTCCCCATGTAGCAGAGACTGAGCGGGTTATATTGTGCGTAGTTACGCGTTACACAAATTACGTACGTTAATAGCGTAAGTTATGTATCATTGGTCCTAGCGACAGCCTTGTGTTTTTCCTCTCATTACAGTGGTTGTCTGTACTAAAGTCAGAGACGATGTAAGTTTGTAACTTTGTATTTATGTGTTTGTAGTGGCGGATTGCATTCATCTTGAGTTGTTTCCAGTTTGTAATGCTTAGTAATTAACGTCAATTGTAACTTCCATCCTAATTGGCAGTATGCTAGTGAGGCTGCTAATTAGTCTAGCATGGGGCTACGTTGGCTAATGCCCTATTGTACATGGCCAGGCTTGTATCTTACAATTTGGTTTCATTGAGTATTATAATATATAAATGGAAAAGATAATTTCTTATGTTTATTGCTGAACAGGGAAAGATGTATATTTCATTTATGACACAGTAGAAGATATGCTCATTTTATTACATTAATTGAGACTTGGAGATATCATTCTTCTAGTTTAACTGTTCACCACTCACATATATACACACACACATACTATATATATATATATGGTCGTAAGTACGCAAGCACTAGCACACTTATTCCAGTGCTGTACTTATGTTTTTTTAAGTACTTTTTGAAGTTCTTTACGTGATTATTTCTCCTTTAGTGGACATCTAGAGGAATTTATTTCAGGACCGAACCTGGACCTGGAAGTGCCATGCCGTCACTGGCTTGGTTAGAAACGTGAGAGGAGAAATGGTGACTGAAAGTGCTGCAAACAACGAAGAAGAATTATCATTACCTCAACTCCAAACACGTGAGGAATATGAGGAAAGCAATAGAAAAAGTAGAAGTAAATGGTCGCGCAGCTGTGGGAAGACAGATGGCAGACAACGGAAGACAAAGTATAGTGACATCACTGTTTCTATGTCTGAAGGTCCTTTAAAGGTCCTAAATTTAACCTGCAGACACCTGCAGTCGTCCTGTGCATCAGAACAGGATTCCCTTTCAAACAGCTGAGACATCTAAGGTATCAGTCTTTTACACCTTCAGAAGCATTTTTAGAAATTTGAAAAGTTTCAAATTCGAGAAAACAAATGTACCATGTAGGAATGGGACGATATGCTTACCTCATGATACAATTCCGTGCATGATATGGGGTTCAGGATTCAATACAACCATGATTCGATGTAATAAATAAAAGTTCAGTGACACCAAAGTATGACAGCGCAGAATTATTTTTCTTTCTGAGACACAATGGCATTGGCTGCTAGAATGTAAACAACAATTTCAAAATGTCATTACAAAGTGACGATAATATAATTTGGATGGAGAGCTTGTGAAACTGTAATGGTCAAACCGTCTCATTTGTGATTACTACAGCAGAATAAAATGGAGCCGATATTGCGATTCATTCTTCTGCCCCACGATACATATCGTCACATTTTTGTATCGTGATATATTGAGTTTCGATATATCGTCCCAACCCTAGTACCATGATACATGCCGTTACAGTCCATCCTTCAAAATGTGCGTGCCTGTAATAGGGAGCGTATCTATGTTCCCAGGGTCCTATGTTCCCCAGTTCAATATTCTGTTAACACACATTAACCCTCCTATTGTGTTCGGGTCAAATTTGACTCGTTTCAAGTTAAAATATTTCATAAATATTATCCAGTTTTTTTTATTGGAACAAGGCTTCAAAACAGCTATATAAACACAACAAAACCAATGGTTATCATTTTATTTTATTTTGAATGTCTCTAACCCTAAACCCTAGAACTGGGGAACATAGGACCCTGGGAACATAGGACCCTTGGAACATAGGATCCTGGGAACATAGGATCCTGGGAACATAGGACCCTTTGTCATGTTCCCATTATGTGCCATATAAATCTGGGGAACATAGGACCCTGGGAACATAGGACCCTGGGAACATAGGACCCTGGGAACATAGGACCCTGGGAACATAGGATCTTGGGAACATAGGACTCTGGGAACATAGGACCCTGGGAACATAGGACCCTGGGAACATAGGAATGACTCCCCTTGTGGGAATGGAGTTGGACTGACCTCTCCCAGTGGCTGCAGACGTTGGGATCCTCCAGGTTGAGGGAGGAAGTGATGCAAGGCAGGAAGCAGAAGGCCACAGCCAATAGGATCGTCCTGCCGCACCACAGTGACACGGCCATCTTGGTCAGAGCTACACCTGTAGAGACGGGGATGATTTGGTTAACATTGGACGATGGGCCAGAAGTGAATTCTCTGCGTCTTACGATTTTAGTTTCGGTTAAGCGATATTAAAAACCCATTATATTTTTATTCTCCCAGATGTTATTCAAATCACAGTACGCCCCAAACTTTGTTCTTCATGTTGTCATGACGTTGTAATCTTCTGATTTTCATGAAAACTTCCACCGCCTACTTTTTGATCATGTACTTTCATTAAAATCTACAAAAAAAACACTCACATATAGGCAAAATGACATGTCGTAGTTATCATCTATGAATATTGCCTGGCAGGGAACTGCAGCTGTAAGTCAGTGTGTGATATATATTTTTCATTGGCAACAACTGGACACATTTGCTATGTTATGTTATGTTGGTTATTTCATTGGCATCCAAGTATGGAAGGAGCTTGTAAAAGGGTTCAGTAAAGTACAAATGGTGGATTGAGGAAGACCAAAAATAGGATGAACCTGTGTGACCCTGTGTTTGGGTCAGTAAGGACATAGAAGAAATGCTTCACAAGGACACAGCATTTCTTCTATGTCCTTACTGACCTAAACACAGGGTCACACAGGGTCACCCACTGATGACAAAAACTGAGTTCAATTCACTGATGGAAAAACGGAAGCCCACATATTTAAGAAGCATATAAGCAGTGGTGTAAAGCAACTAAGTACATTTCCTCAAGTACTGTACTTAAGTACAATTTTGAGATACTTGTACTTTACTTGAGTATTTCCATTTGATGCTACTTTATACTTCCACTCCACTACATTTCAGAGGGAAATATTGTACTTTCTACTCCACTACATTTATTTGACAGCTTTAGTTACTTTTCAGATGGAGATTTGACACAATGGATAATATAACAAGCTTTTAAAATACAACACATTGTTAAAGATGAAACCAGTGGTTTCCAACCTTTTTGGCTTTTGACGTCTTACAAAAAGCAGTGTGTAGTCGGGTCACATTTCAGATGTCTATGAGTTGTTAACAGCTCCACCAAATAGTGATTTTTCCCTCTAAACCTCACATGGTTTCATTTCAATAAATGTTCAAATTTTCCAATATTTAAGCAAAAATCAAAGATTAGAGAAAAAGTCCAAAAACTGAAAACAGATTTGTGTATCAGAACTTTGTTTTTTCTTCTTTCCTCTCCCATTAATCATCTCACGACCCCTCAGATTTATCTGGTGACCCTTTGGAGGGGCCCGACCCCTAGGTTGGGAACCACTGGACTACACTAGCTAACTGTATATAAAGTAGTTCAAACTAGCTCCACCTCCAGCAGCTGATGCTTCAGTATTAATAATCTAATGATGTCATATATAATAAAATATCAGTCAGAGGGACCAAACCACTACTTTTACTTTAATACTTTAACTACATTTTGCTGCTAATACTTATGTACTTTTACTTAAGTAGGATTTTTCATGCAAGACTTTTACTTGTAATGGAGTATTTTTACATTGCTGTATTGGTTCTTTTACTTAAGTAAAGGATCAGAGTACTTAAGTTACACAATTTGAGCAGCATACTTGTATGTTTGGTAACACTTTATTTTCCGGGTCCGCAATTTCCTAATAATTTAATCTGTCATCATAATTCATCATAATTTCCTAAAAGAAAAACCTGTTAATTTCTTAGGAAGCTTCCTGGAAAGAAGCATTATGTATTAATTATGGGGAAAATAGAGAAAGAATTCAATGGTAGTTGGTAGTCGTACCTGGTAATTTCCAAGACAGAATCATGAAATTATATAGTAGTTATATAGAAAATTTGAAATTAGAGGCAGGAATTCAACAAATAACTATATTATATAATTATATGAATAATGACATCTGATAATTGACCTCTGCCTATTATTTTTCCAATAAATATGTTTGTATGTTCAATTCAAAATGCTCTGAAGTGTGAATTTGACTGAAAGCAGCCTTTCCCCTCGGTAGCAGAAGGTACCGAAACTGACTTCGGATAATGACATCTGAAAATTATTATGAAAGCTTATTTTTGGAGAGCTTTCTACCTCTGCTTTTTATTTCACCATCTGCTAGGAATGTGAAATCCAGAAGATCTGTAGACATTGCAATTTGCAGAACACTTACACCACTAAACACATAAGTATGTCTTCTACTGTGGACCTTCAATTTCCAAAAAAAAAAAAAATGTGTGCCTTTATTCTAGTCACATAAATGTTTGATTAAAACAAATCTAGGTCATATAATGAACAGTATTCGACACTATTCTGTCTTTACTGGACCGTGTGGAACCACAGAAACTAAAGATACTTTGCTTTCTTTTACACGACTGTGGTATTTTGTTTACCAGAATGACAGGACTTTACCAAAAGATTGGTGGTTCCAAAATGCCCCAATGCTATTTGGGAATTTCAAAGCCTCCTATAATGATAAGGAAGACCTACAAGGCACAGACCAAGTATTTTGTCTAAGGGGCAACACTTCTTTAGCCTGATAAGAGAACTAGTAATTATTTCCTTTAAATAAAAATGATACCCATACTGACTACGCACAAATACAGACTATCCCAAGCACTGACAGCTTGAAGCTAAGGGTTTGCTATTGTATTGTTTAGTCTTCTTCTATTTCCAGGGCAGCAACATGAGACACATGACAACGCCACAATGCAGTGGTTTTCTCTCTGTGAGCTTGACTAAAATATAATAAATCTGTTCCTCATTCATCCCCAATTTGAAAAGGACTGACAAAATGGGCTGATTGTGTAAAAGGGAACCCACTTGAATTACAAAGACTCATTTTTCACTTCAAGTATATACGATATCGTGGGAAATATCGCGATATTCACAAGTTATCGATCGCGATATTCGATAATATCGAATATCGGCCCAAGCCTGACTCCACCTATTTGTTTGGTTTACATACTTTTGTTATTTAGTCTTTAAAAAAGAAAACTACAGGAACCCATGTGTTTAGATGAATTGGATAATTCTATACAGTATTGCTGTTATGCATATCATGCAGATGAATTAAAGCATTCAAGTGAGCACATCACATTTAAATGACTTCAAAACAGAACATCCCTTTGTAATGGTGCATGTTATACCTTTGTATGCATATGTTCATACTGTTATTTATCTGTTATTTATACTGTTATTTATCTTAGCACACTCATACTATACTGTTCATACTGTTATTTATCTGTTATTTATACTGTTATTTATCTTAGCACACTCATACTACCCCTTACAGTTTATTCTATTTATATACTTAGCGTATTCATACCACTCTGTTCATTCTGTTAATACAGTATATACACCATACTGCATATACTATATATATCACTATATACATCTTGCATATTCATATATCTCACATACTCATATCCACTGTTCATACTGTTGATACTGTTAATACTGTTCATACTGTATATATCTTAGCACATTCATACTACCCTTACAGCTTATTCTATTTATATATTATACATATGCACATTACATTGCACTGCACTTTAACTGCTTCTTTTGCACTTCTGGTTAGATGCTAAACTGCATTTCATTGTCTCAGTACTTGTACTCTGTGCAATGACAATAAAGTTGAATCTAATCTAAAAAAAAATAGCAACATTCAGTTGGTTACCCCACCCACCTGGAGCAGGTGGGTGGGGTATGCCGAGCAAGGTCACACCAATACGGTGTTTAGGGTTCAACACTTGGACTGGATGATAAAACCTTTGTCTAATACCCGGCACATCCACATCCACCCGAAACCTCACTATTCGTGTGAATTCTCAAAATGTCAACTTCCCTTTCTCCCAGATGTGGAGTGTTTCAAGAAGTGAAATCCAGCCTGTGCTTTTTGCTTCGTGTCAAATCCTTGACATGAAACTTAAAGCTAAGAGCCACGAGAATACTAAAGATCGGTACAAAATTTTGTTAAAACAGTATCTCCAAATACTTAATAATTAAATACCATAATTGAATTGTGTGTGAGTAAACTAGGAAAAAATGGTGTATAGGAAATAAAATGTATACCTGGATGAAAGTAGAAATCCCCTTGGCAGAGAATGAGAAATGTATTTTAATACCCTATTTTCTTGGAATTACATGTGTGAAAGTGTAGGATGGATAAATATATAATTTAAGAAGGATTTACAAGTTTGCTATTAATTCTTGAGGAATTGTGATCGATTTATGATTTTTGTGCTTGGCTTAATGACAATATTGTTTCTCTTCCGTATGTACTTGATTGTTAATTCAATGAGATGAGCTGTTTTGTTTGTTGTGTTTATGTGGTTATAGTGTGTATAAGTGTGTGTGACTGTATGTGTGGTGGACCCCCAGGAAGACTAGCCAATGCTTATGCTGGTGCTAATGGGGGATCCTAATAAAGAAAGAGGAAAGAAGTCAACAAGCATAAAGACTCTGGTTAAACTCTGTACTAATGTAATTGCAGCTAGTTGCGATCTACTGGTGAAGTGTATAAAGGGGCAAGAGGGCATGTCCTCAGTTTACACAATTCAGGAAAACCAAAGCCTTGTTTGTCATGCACCCCCCCACTCCCCCTTCGCTCTCTCTCTCTCTCTCCCATTCAGTCGAGCATATTTCCCTGTCTGCCCAGTTAAAAGGCCTTACAAAGCATCGCTGGCATCAGTAGTCATGTCACATCACCTGTGTGGATTTAATCTGGGAGAGAGAGAGAGAGGGCAGCGAGAAAGCAGAGTAATGCCCCGTAATGAATTTTCACGAGCAGAAGTTCTAAAGAAATGTGCTCGAGTCTCAGGTTGGCGTTTGGAAATGGCACGGCGTATGTTCGCAACAGTGCCCCAAGAAGTAGTTAACCAACTCTCTCTGTGTCTATGTCATGGCTTTAGTTTAGTTTTTCCACCGGTACATGCTGTAACCAGTGGGAAAAAAAAGGAGAGTAAACTATGACCTCCAGTCAGTCATCATCATAAGGCAAACAACCAACGACCTAAACAAAAATCAGGTATATTTTCAGAGAGGCATTCATTTGTGTTTTCTGTTTCAGTTAAAAGATCATAACTTGAATCAGTTAGAATGTAGTACAATGTATACTGTGAAATTGATATCAGAAAGATTAATGTCAAACTAACAAGGTGGCAGTGGTGGAAAGTAACTAAGTACATTTCCCCAAGTACTGTACTTAAGTACAATTTTGAGATACTTGTACTTTACTTGAGTATTTCCATTTGATGCTACTTTATACTTCCACTCCACTACATTTCAGAGGGAAATATTGTACTTTCTACTCCACTACATTTATTTGACAGCTTTAGTTACTTTTCAGATGGAGATTTAACACAATGGATAATATAACAAGCTTTTAAAATACAACACATTGTTAAAGATGAAACCAGTGGTTTCCAACCTTTTTGGCTTTTGACGTCTTCCAAAAAGCAGTGTGTAGTCGGGTCACATTTCAGATGTCTATGAGTTGTTAACAGCTCCACCAAATAGTGATTTTTCCCTCTAAACCTCACATGCTTTCATTTCAATAAATGTTCAAATGATCCAATATTTCAGCAAAAATCAAGATTAGAGAAAAAGTCCAAAAACTGAAAACAGATTTGTGTATCAGAACTTTGTTTTTTCTTCTTTCCTCTCCCATTAATCATCTCACGACCCCTCAGATTTATCTGGTGACCCTTTGGAGGGGCCCGACCCCTAGGTTGGGAACCACCGGACTAAACTAGCTAACTGTATATAAAGTAGTTCAAACTAGCTCCACCTCCAGCAGTAATTGTAATTGAGGGTCACAAGATGCTAACTGGCTAACCAAGGCTAACACTAATTCCTGCACTGTTAGCATTTTCAAATCCAGGTTTTTATAGTGGTGCAGTCGTCTGACAACAGAAACAGAAAGATATGTCAGTGGCAACACCTGTACTGTGTTCTACATTATGTTGAAATACGGAATAGGTGATCACAGACAGAGTTATGGGCGACAGAAAGTTGGCTTTTTAAAGGAATAGTTCACCCAAAAATGAAATTTCTGTCATCATCTACTCACCCTCATGCCAAATGAAACACAGGTGAAATTTGTTAGTCCATATAACACACAGGGAGGTTGCCAGCACAACTTGGTAGCAGCCTTCTCCAAAACAACTGAAGTCAATGGGGACCTGTTCTTTAGAGTTCCAATACAAAAACAGCCAAACAATCACACTGTGAATAGAAAGACCTATACACCATTATTTGTTGCAAATCAATCAGCTGTAGTTAAGATTTGCACTAAATGATGGTGTAAATATACTGTAGGTCTTTTTGGAACTCTGAAGAACTGGTCCCCACTGACTTCAGTTGTTTTGGAGAAGGCTGCTATGGAGTTGTGCTGCAGCCTCCCTGTGTGTTATATGGACAAACTTCACCTGTGTTTCAACTGGCATGAGGGGGAGTAGATGATGACAGAATTTTCATTTCTGGGTGAACTATTCCTTTAACACTGCCGCCAATGGTGAGAAGGGATATTACCCTGCGGAAGTGCGGCAGCCATGGTTTGTGAAAAGGGCCTATAAAAAAAAAGAGGGTGAAGTTTAGGTGTCCCACTACATCCCTGCCTGTGTCTGAACGATTTGCCAGCACCGTCCGGATCGAGCACGGCCTTTTTCTGGAGAAACAACTGGTGACCGCACCACATGATACGGCCAATTTTATTACTCCAGCTGCTCCACGCATCTCTCGGCACTGGTGAGCTGCGCTAGCTAAACAAATAGGTTATACCCCTGTGCCTTTTGGCTATAGCCTTCTCTTGAAACCTTAGTTGACGGTGGAAGTCTGCAAGATGTCTTCAGTGGTCGTATGCCTGTTGACAGTGTGTCTGTGCGAGGTCGGGTTAACGGGGGCCAGCGGGGGCCCCAGCAGCGCTCTCTGGTTTCACTGAGCTAAGAGGGGGCACAGCTGCAGCCACCGGCGCTGAGACCCCCACCCCCCCACCCCCCCACCCCCGAGACAACTGCGCCGCTGCACAAACAAGGGCGTGTGTGTGTGTATGACAGACGGCTCTGGACACACAACCCCACCTCCCACCCCCCCTTAATGGAGCGGATTAGGCCCCCGGTCCCGCGCAGGCTTTGATACGCCGTTCCAAGCGGGTCCGTAGAGCGTCGACGCCCCCTCCTCTTCTCCCCCCGTCCGTCCGTTCACAAAAGGGCCCGCCAGGAACCGAGAGCCCCGGCGTCTGAAGTCCCTCCAAGGGCCCCGCCGGGGGGACAAAGGCGGCACTGAGACCGCGTCGGGAAATATTTTATTCGCCAACAAACGCGGGGCTTCTTCGGGCAGCGCGGGGGGATTAAGCGTCCAAAGTTAGCTAAAGCGAGAAGTGTTTCGAGATTTCGGGGACGACAACATTGGCAGAGCAGTTACAAGGGATCTGATGGTTACATTTGCGATGACTGGATCTTTTTAGATGCCTTGGTGCTCATAGGCTACGGCAAAATTCCCAGTGTTCACATCACACACCACATTTTTCTTTATTTTTCCTATTTTCACCATTTTAGAGTAATAGTAAAGACATCAAATCTATGAAATAACACAAATGGAATTATGCACCGACCAAAAAAGTGTTAAAACAAATCAAAACTATCTTATATTTTAGATTCTTTAAAGCAGAGGTTCTCAATGTGGGGACCACCAGGGGTCCTTGAGGGGGTTCCAGGGGGTCCCCAGCAAATTGATGAATTGTTAGATTTCACCATTATTTTATTTAGGCTACAAGACGCTGACACAATTAGAGAATGTAGAAGAATGACTATCTCTCTACCTACAGTACAGATAGTCAAAATCATATCTAACAATAAAAATATTCTCAGATTTGGGTCCGAGAGACAGAATCTCATCAAATGGGGGTCCGTGGCCCCGAAGTGGACTAAACTAGGGGTCCTTGATGTGAAAAAGGTTGAGAATCACTGCTTTAAAGTAGCCGCACTACTACAAGGTTCCAACTTGAGTGCATTTTTCAGATATTGAGCGTCAAATACTATGCAGTGAAATCGATGCGCACATCCCCATGGTACACCAAGCGCAAAACATCAGAATCATAGGACAATTAGAAGTGGGATTTTTTTAAAAGAGCCCAAACAAATACAGGACCTTATAGTTCTGTAAAGTCAATCTGGGTTTGGCTCTATGAAGTTCTATCTGGCTGTTTACAACGAGGTAACCCCAGTTTCAATGGGAAACTGGATGAATACAATTTAATTATAAAGGCAGTTTTGAAGCATATTAAGACTAGACTGCATCAGATAAAATCAATTTTACTCTTTATTATGATTTTTCAGGTCTTTTGGAAACAATTTTCCATAGCAGACTCTGAAACACCCATCAGTTGTGACTGGCTGGGTGAGGCCACTGAGAAAACACAGCTGCTGTGTGTGTGAGCATGTGTGGATGCATTGTTGTGTCTGCTGTCCTGTCTTGTGTTGTTGTCCACGTTGTTGTGTTCGGCTTTCACCTGACAGAGTCAGCTGTGATCGGCCCTCCTGCAGGGCAAGCTGACTTTTCCTCAGCATGCTTTCACTAGGGAAAAGCCTCACAACTGAGAATCCTCCTGAAGCTGCTGAAAGGTCTTTGTTTTGACTTTTTAGGTTAACATTCATTTCTATGATGGTCATAGTCAGTGGTGGAATGTAACTAAGTGCATTTACTCAAGTACTGTACTTAAGTACAATTTAGAGGTACTTGTACTTTACTTGAGTATTTCCATTTGATGCTACTTTATACTTCTACTCCACTACATTTCAGAGGGAAATATTGTACTTTTTACTCCACTACATTTATTTGACAGCTTTAGTTAGTTACTTTGCAGATTTAGATTATTAATACAAATTATAAATCAACTAATAAATTATGATATATTTTTATAAGTTAAGCTACCCAGCAGTATATAAAGTAATTCAAATTAGCTCCATCTTTACCAGCTGCAGCATTAAAGTGTTGAACACATTAATGCATCAATAATTATAGTCCAATAACATGATATACAGTATATGATTCTGAAATGGGCCATTCTGCATAATGACTACTTTTACTTTTGCTACTTTAAGTATATTTTGATGCTAATACTTTTGTACTTTGACTTAAGTAACATTTTGAATGCAGGACTTTTACTTGTAACAAAGTATTTTTACACTGTGGTATTGCTACTTTTACTTAAGTCAAAGATCTGAATACTTCTTCCACCACTGGTCATAGTAAGTCAACATAGTAAGTAGTATCCTAGAAAGCTGATATAAGCTATATGGGTATAAGGTATTTTAAGGAAAAAAGTATGAATTCATGTTTTTCTGAAAATGTTTTTTTTTTTTTTTATAGAGATGGTTGTTTGTCTCATGCTCATCACCAACTCAAGGTAATAGTTTACATCCTTTTTATTTACCACTACATCGATGTCTTGCTCAAGGACATTTTGACAGGACACATAGCTGATTAAAAAAAGTCAAACTTGTTATTTTTCAATGAGCAGACAGGCTCTCTAACCATTAGACCGATGGTTCTCAACGTGGGGTCCGAGGACCACCATGGGTCCTTGAGGGGGTTCCAGAGGGGGTACCAAGTGTTAAACTTCACCATTATTTAATTTACAAGAAGTTAACACAGTTAGAGAATGTAGAAGAATGACTGTTTTGATCATAGTTTCTCTGTTATCTCTCTACCTACAATACAGATAGTCATGGAATTCTGGACAAAATCATATCTAACAATAAAAATATTCTCAGATTTGACTCAGAGAGATTAAAACTCATCAAAAGCGGGTCTGTGGCTCTAATGTGGACTAAACTAGGGGTCCTTGATATGAAAAAGTTGAGAATCACTGTATTAGACCATCATGCAGACCTCAATTATGCAACAGGGAGTGCCTTTTGAAAAGTATATTAAACTTTAAAAAGTAACTTTGGGCAGCACGTTGGATACGGAGGCCACCAAGTACCAACAATGTTGTTTACTGAAGTCAGTACTGTCGACACCAAACACCAGCAAGCACCATGTTGTTGTGGTTGCATCTGACAGGCACCGGCCCTTCCTCAGGCTTCACATCACGCAACACTTGCAGTTGGTCGTCTGGAAAAAGTGTGAGTGTGTGTGTGATTCTGGCAGCTGCAACTTATTAGCCACATTAAAGTCTCCCAGGCGCTATTTGTTAAAATGCTCCCACTCCAATGAGTCCCAGCACTACTGTTAACAGGAACAGGTGGCGCATTCAGAAAAGCTGTATACTGCAATAGAATGACAAGTGATCCATGCACATAGGAATAACAGGTTTACAACGGACAATAAAAGTCTAGACTTGAAGACCGCAAAAGTCCTGGTGGCATGTATCTATAATATCTCCAAAATTCACACCTTCAAAGATGATTTGAAAACACAGCAGTGGTCTTGTCGAGTAGAAATCCAACAGAAGCCGTCAGAGGTTTGATAAACCGCCCTAGAAAACAATCCTCTTCCTTTTGTCCTTTTGCAAGTGACCAGTTTCATTCAATAGCACTGCAAACCAGCAGCCCAGAAATCAGTAGACAGAGGTTTTATAGGAACCAGGATGAACAGGAGAAGGCAGAGAGACTGTATGTAGATTGTAAGGATGCTTTTCCATTACAAATTTGGATCAGAAATTCATTGCAAACCATTCAGCTTCCTGATATTACAGAAGAGGATTAGGGCCACATGAAAAATGTATTTGAGTTCTGAGTTTAAAGTCAGAATTCTGAGGTTAAAGTCAGAATTCGGACGTGGTTTTTGGCGGCACTAGACAGAGGCTGCACATCTGGACGTGTATTTCTACAGAAAATAGCCTAAGACGATGGTTCTCAATGTGGGGTCCAGGGACCATCATGGGTCCTTGAGGGGGTTCCAGGGGGTCCCCAGCAAATTGATGAATTGTTAAACTTCACCATTATTTAATTTACAAGAAGTGAACACAGTTAGGGAATGTAGAGGAATGACTGTTTTGATCATAGTTTCTCTGTTATCAATACAGATAGTCATGGAATTCTAGACAAAATCATATCTAACAATAAAAATATTCTCAGATTTGAGTCAGAGAATTTAAATCTCATCAAATGGGGGTCCGTGGCCCTAATGTGGACTAAACTAGGGGTCCTTGATATGAAAAAGTTGAGAATCACTGGCCTAAGTGACACCAAAACATAACATCTTGGGATTTGGGACAATGGTGTAAAGACAAGAGGATCTGACCAAGGTTGCATGTCTCATGATGTCTCGAGATGATTTTGAAGGAAGCCCCACAATGTTTTCGGTCCTTAATATGGACATACCAGGAGTGGATAGTATTTTAGAGTTAGTTAGTTAGTTAGATTTGTGAGGTTGTAGTGCACACCGTCAAAAAAAAACAACCAAATTGACATCAACGAAGGGGGAAAATACAAAAGTAGAAATGGTGCTTAATAATTCAAACCCCTGAAGTCTACTGTCTCGAAAACATTGGGTGTTGTTTGGAGTGCTGTGTCTATGTGTGAATTATTAAGTATAATTTGCATCACCTCCTGTGACCCCTTTGTAGATGTCATCTTGAGTCAATCGAAAAAGCAAGAACTAAATAAGCTCTCCGAACTGGCAAGCACTCTGAACATCTTTCAAGTAAACTTCCTCCTCACAGCACAGTTTGTCTTCAAAGCAATTCATCGTGAGCTTCCCTCTACGTTCAATAGTGAAGAAAATCATAGTTACAATACAAGATGTAAGAGACAACTTTTGTTGCCTCTTACTCGAACATCCATGTCTCAGTTTAGTCTTCATTTTAGAGGAGCCAAAGTTTTCAGTCAACTCCCCCCAGCATTTCTTTGATCTCACACCCAATCTGTTCAAAAAAGCTGTCAAACAGTATTTATTTCACAATCTTCGTTTATTGAGGTGATCATACTGCTGTCACTTTTTTTGGTATAATCACTTCATGTTAACTTCTCTTTTCCTTTGTTTTTTTGTTTTGTTTTGTTTTGTTTCTTTATCCCTTTACTCCGCTTTTTCTTCTTTTCTTTTTGTTTTAATTCAATATTCCTTTACTTATTTTCCACTTTTCCCCCGATTTATTTAATAGAATTAATTTATCTATTGAATGGTTTATATTGTTTTGTTCTTTCTAAACTTTTTTTTTAGGTTTTATTACACTATATTGTAATTATGTATGATTGTCATTAAGGGAGACACTCCACAAGCCCCTCAGGGTTTCTTTGGTCTTCCTTGCACATGCTCTTTATGATGTTGGTATACATTATGGATATTTTGTTTGAACTACTCTTTTCTGCTAAATAAATAAATAAATAAAATAAATAAAACACAGCACTGTTAGTGGCTGTCTCCATTAGCTAGCAATGATACTGTCTTCAAATGAATTGTGATGCCTTGGTATTACCGTAAACAAATGAGACCGTGATGGAGACTCTATCTCACACCAGTGGTATTGTTAGTGCTCAATATTGTTTCTCAAAATTAAGACGACATTTCCCATAAACCCTGTTGCTTCCTGTCTCCCCTACCCCTCCCTGAAGAGAATAACCGTTGCCAGAAACTCTGAAAGCTTTCACTCTGTTTGCACTCTGGAAGAACAGAACCTCTTCCTGTTTTGTGCCGTAAAGCGATCCAGCAGATTTCCCGCCAAATCGGACCTGGCGGCTCACAATGTAAAATGCAGAGTAGAGGCTGACAATCTTCTCGGTGATGATCTCATTTATTTAAGGTAATTATACTAATGTCTCAAAATTAATGTGGTAATGATTTAATTATGTTAAAATTTTATCAACTGATCCAGTGTCATTAGATACATAAATATACATAGCCTAGGTAAAAACAGACCAAGTTTGAAAAATCCTGCTGATGTCATTCTTAGCCTACTATTGGGTCTGACATCTACACATTGGCTAATTACAAAATCCGTCTCCCTTATAGTTACTTTGACCTAACCAAGGTTATTATCGTTAACGAAAACTAAGGAAATAATGAATACTAGCAGTGAAAAAACATTTACGTTAACTGAAATAAAAATAAAAATGAGGCTTTATAAAAACGATAACTAACTGAAACTGTATTGTGTGTTTACAAAACTAACTAAAATAAACTAAAATTATAGAGACACTGAAGCTAAGAAAAACTAAACTAAAACGAAGCATTTTCAAAAAATAAAAACTAAACTAACTAGCAAACCCGCTTTGAAAACGAATTAAAACTAAACTGAAATTGAAAACAAAATGTCAAAACGAAATAAAAATAAAAACTAATGAAAAATGCAAAATTATAATAACCTTGGACCTAGCAGGATGGTGTGTGTAGGTTTTGTCTCTCTCCCTGCAATTTGATTGTTAGACAAATGTTGCCTATTGATAACAATAATGATACATTTACCACATTTTCAGATCCTTATTTAACTGATGTATGACAACTGCATTGTACTAGGTTTTGTGTGTTTGAATCACCCATTTGGCACTGCAGCTGTGTAGCTGAAAAAAGATTTCATTTTCGGGACAGTGGTGAAAAAAGCTGTGTGCAATGCATTAGTTTGTAGTTAGTAAGTGTTTAATCAAAATGTTACATGACTTCTTTCCAAACTGTGTCAGCCCCATTTCTCTTAACTTCCTTGCCTGTGAGGAAAGGACAAATGTGGGTTGCATTATGTTTAATACCCTAAATTTGCTCTATTCTTATTTCTATTCTATTTGTCTTTGCTGTATCCTATTACTATTTGCTGCTGCACTGACCCGAATGCCTCACGGGGATCATGAAGAGGGGGGCTTGTATAAGTTGTATAGGCCAGAGGTTCTCAATTGTTTTTCAGCGAAGGACCCCTTACAAGATAGAGAATATACCGGGGACCCCCTCATTCTGATTTGTGATTTTGGGCTATATAGAAATAAAAATTGACTTGACATCTATGTCCCTTGGAATAATCTGACGTAGCCTATTTTTTACACTTCTATAATCTTAGTTATGTGAAAGAACAACACAAGAGAAATGTATTAGAAAGATATTAGATATGTATTAAAAATATTTGCACCTTCTCAACATTGAATACCCATAAAACAATCAATCAATTAGCTGCAAGTAACACTGTACCTAAACAAAATATCAAAGGGAAATCAGGAGAAAAGTGCTAATTTGAAGTGCATTTCAAAAAAACTTTTTTTTATATCATGATAATTTAAATGAATGAATCTGAAAACTTTTCACTGACCCCCTGGCAGAGTGCCACGGACCCCTGGGAGTCCCCGGACCCCAGTTTGAGAACCACTGGTATAGGCTACCTCATCTCTGGTATTAATAGAGTAAGAAACAGAAATCATATATTAAAAAAAAGTCCAGTCATGAATTACCAAGCCTGCAGAAATGCAAAGAATTCAAGCTTAACAGGATCCAGGTGAACATCAAAGCACAGCTATAGATGTGAGTTACAGATGTGTAGCATTAGCCTATTTTAGACAGCAGTTTTACCACTGTATTGTAGTAGCTGCTACACTCTCATCATGTACTTCCAGGTAAAGAAGAGGTCAAACATCCTTTAAGTGTGCCTTTCACATCTATGCCAGCCCCATCAGAAGTGTTAAATAGATCCATGTGGATTGTATGAAGAAACGTGGAGACAGTTGTTCGCCGTTCTCATTTGTTTTGCTTTTTCAAATGTGTTATTGTCTACAACTTACAGAAGCTAAACTGGTATATTTTGTTATCCACGATCATACTGGTATTAGTTAGGACAACCTATATCAATGTTAGACCATATCATGCCTTATAGGACCCTACCACCAATTCTGATAACAGACTGTTATCTCACCTTATTTAGATAGTTTCCTAGACAAATCTTACTTTGTATTACAGTGTATAAAACAATCTCTGAACCCATCGTCTATCGGTCTGACAACGATTGGCCCGGATGTCCGCTGGCTACACTGGAACCCCCGAAATATTGTCCGTCGCTCCCAGAGTCTAATCGTCGTCAGACCGATAGACGATGGGTTCCGAGATTGCGTATAAAAGAATATGATTTGTGTCTTTGTGTGTACCATATTCATAAAAATGTTGCATTCAGTCACTTTGTAGGTGTGTGATACCATCCTGGTACATGCTAAGAAGTGATTCCCTTTTACCTCCCTTTTACCTAAACTAGAGCTGCAATGATTAATCGATTAGTTGTCAACTATTAAATTAATCGACAACTATTTTGCTAATCGATTAATCGGTTTGAGTACTTTTTTAAGAAAAACAAGTCAAAATTCTCTGATTCCAGCTTCTTAAATGTGAATATTTTCTGGTTTCTTTCCTCCTCTATGACAGTAAACTGAATATCTTTGGGTTGTGGACAAAACAAGACATTTGAGGATGTCATCTTGGGCTTTGGGAAACACTGATCCACATTTTTCACCATTTTCTGACATTTTATAGACCAAACAACAATGAAAATAATCGTTAGTTGCAGCCCTAACCTAAACCAAATACCAAACCTAAACCTAACCCTTTCACTAACCCTAACCCTAACCCTACCAATACCACTACAGCTGGTTCCCTGATGCAACACTGAACTCAACCATGGATGGTTACCCCATCCTGAAAACCAAAGTCCCTCTCATGAATGCCACTGATCAGTTCAAGATCTGCAGTGGTGCAGTGGCCCTGCAGCAGGTCTTCATGGAGACCTATCGTCAGGATACAGATCCTCATCACCGCTCCACTGACATCGCCCTATTCCCACTTCATTATTTCCCCTCTCTACTTTCATTTCATCTAAAAGGAACTTCTAGCGCATTCTACTTTGTCTTCCTTATTTTTAGTTGTTGGAATCTTTGTGTGATCTAGGAATTGAAGCATCTTCTACTGTTGTTATCACTGTTAAGTCGCTCTGGAGGATAGCATCAGATACAGCATATGTCAAAAGTGTAAATGTAACAGCTGAATTGGACAAATACTTCTCAATGCTGAGATGGATCGAGAACTCCCTGAGGTACGCCATGACCCAGGGTCGAAACAACGCATTGGTCATGCTCTATGTAGTATAGAGGGGAAGAGACATAGAATGCCAGAGACATTCCAGATCTTAATACCAGAGGCCTTGACAATTTTGTATCACTTCGGGGAAGAAGCAACTCATAAAAGCACTATTTATGCACAGGAAAAAAAACTGACTGGCTCGGACACGGTTTATAGTTACTGTGGTGTCAGTTAAAAAGCAATGTTCAGAAATGAAGGACGTTCAAAAGAAGAAATGCCAATCTTTGAGTACTTGGTTCATATTAATGCTCTGTACCTTTTCTTGGCACCCACCACCACTACACACTTTCTGCTCATCAGGTTTCACTGAATACTGATCAACCTTCATCCTTTTATGGCCACAGTAAACAGAACAAGAGGCATATTGAACATCGGTGCTCGATGATTCCCCGAAAATGTACAAGATCGTGGTTTTATAGGCTCATCAAGAGACACATGAAAACAGGGAGCCGTTCTGCCAAAAAGAGAATGAGCAAAAATCGGTTGACAGGCACCGATTTATTTTTATCACTCCCATTCTGTAACTGTAACCCCTTCATTATGTTGAGGAATAATGATGCTTTCATTGCTACCAGCTGGGGAGGCTTGCCACTCCCCATAACAAACAAAACTATATTAGAATAATGATATGGGCATCGTACAGGGATTAGCATGTTATAGTGTAGTCCCTCTATTAACTTTTCCCCCTTTTGCTGTGCCTCCATCCATTATTAGGAAGACTATTATTGTATTATGACAGCCTGGGCTTTTCTGCTGTAAAAGACCAATTTTTCCTGAATGGATGATGGGGTTTTTTTTCCGGAGCGACTTTGAAATGGTCTCCAAATAAAAGCTGTATCCGACACCTCCCAGTGAGAAATGACATTTGGTGAGTATTTATGAAGAGCAATTATGTGCGCAGGTTTTTAATGACCAGTAGGGAATGAGATTCTTCCCACGTGATTTAACCACTTTTGTCTAAATCAGTGATTCTCAACCTTTTTCATATCAAGGACCCCTAATTTAGTCCACATTAGAGCCACGGACCCCTATTTGATGAGATTTTGTCTCTCGGAACCAAATCTGAGAATATATTTATCGTTGGATATGATTTTGTCCAGAATTCCATGACTATCTGTATTGTAGGTAGAGAGATAACAGTGACATTATGATCAAAACAGTCATTCCTCTACATTCCCTAACTGTGTTCACTGCTTGTAAATGAAATAATGGTGAAGTTTAACAATTCATCAATGTCCTGGGGACCCCCTGGAACCCCCTCAGGGACCCCTGGTGGTCCCCGGACCCCACGTTGAGAACCACTGGTCTAAATCAGTTTAGAATTGGTTGAGGAGGTGGAAGGTTGATTGAGGACATCGTCAGGTTGATTTGCATCAGGTGTGCAGATGTTGCAATTCCATCTCCTGTATGTGTACAAGCACATACTGAGCGGTGTGACCGAGAATATGAAAACCTTAGGCCGGCGTTACACAGTGAAACCTTTTCACGCAACTCGGTTGTATGCAACTGAGTTTCATTGGCGCTTCACTGTGTGTGACTCCCTGCAATTAACTGAAAAGTTGCGTGCAACCTCGTCATGAAACTGAACGGTAACACTTTAGATTAGGGAACACATTTTAGCTATTAACTATGGGTTTTCCTCAATAGTTTAATAATTTCTCTCAATAATATGTAATACTGGCACCTTATAAGCCCCATACTGAGCAAAGCAGACTAAAAGCCCAATTCATGTGCAACAACTTCCTTACTGTCTGCTATAAGCACTAATTAGGATGCTATTGAGGGAAAACCCATAGTTTATGGGCTATACTTGTAGAATACAACAGTGCAGAATAAGGTGCTAATAAGTGGTTTGTAATGACTAATAATGAACCAAAAGACTACTAATATGCATGTTAATAAGAAACTTATTAATAGTTAATTAATATGTGTTCCCTAATCTAAAGTGTTACCAACTGAACTTTTTCCAGCTAGGTTCATGCAACAGCCAATCAAAATGCTGATATCATGTCACGTGACTTTCAGTTGGGACAGTTATAGTGCTACTACGACCAGCTGATAGTGTAACTAACAAAAACAACGGAAACGGCAAACAGCTGGCGACATACATCCAAAAAAAAATAAATCACTGTCATCTACTGCCACTATTTTGAAGGTTTGTGGATTAACTTTACAATTATATATAGTCGTATTTTCTGTATAGAAAGTTAACTTGGCAGTGGATGTTAGGGCTGAACGATTTTGAAAAAATATCTGATTGCGATTATTTTGACTGATATTGCAATTGCGATATGATGTGCGATATTAGAGGGAATGATCATTTTTACATCATTATTCTCATTTTCATTGAAAAACGTATTAAAATGATTACGGTGTGATTTTTGCGGGGATCTGTACCAAACAAAGATGTTTTCTTAAGTCTGTAGAATATGATGTGTAGGCCAGGACATCTCTGCAGCACCACAATATTTCATTTAAAATGGTATTTTGACACACATTTTGCCTTTAACAAATATTGCACCTCCTGCGATTTGAAAATTGCAGTAGGCCATTCTGACATTTCGATAAAATTTCGATTAATTGTTCAGCCCTAGTGGACGTTAGCTGGTGTTAGCTTAAAGGCTAACTGTGGACATAGCGTATGTTATGTTAATATTATGCCACAGTGAAGAGATTTAATAAGCTGAATTACTTACTTTTTAACTTGATGTCAACACAAAATAATGTTTGCTGTTGTTAAAACATGACTTTGGTCGAAACTGACATGTATTGTGTAACAGCAAAGTTGCATAAACCTCAGGCAACTCGCAACTCCCCGACACATCTGAGTTGCGTGAATAGTTTCAGAACTTAAGTTTTCTCCTTAAGTATGACACTTAAGGCTTAATTTCTCCTTAGCTGAGGGACTTACTTAAGGGTGTTGCACAGAATCCCTTAAAAGGTTTCCTTAGTTAAGGAAAAACGTTAAGGCATTTACTGCATTGAAAGAGATTTTACAGCGGTAAAATTCTACAGTTTCCATGGAGACCGTTTGCTTGCACTTGCGCTTGTGATACCTGTTATCACCTCACCTGTTATCGTGTCACAGAGTTGGCCTATAGATAATAAAAAAATGGCAGAAGAAAAGAAGACAAGAACACCAAATTGGTCAGAGGAGGAAAAGATTATACTTCTGGAGGAATACAATAAAAGAAAGCACATACTAAAAAGTAAATTTGATCCCAACAGAAAACAACAAATGTGGGAGGAAATTGCAACGAAAATTTATTCAAGAAGTGAACCATGAACTTCTTGTCTTCATTTATCGCCATAAACTCGGCCATGTTGTGGTTAAGATAGAGTCAGAGGTACCTTAAGTTTTTTTCCTTACTTTGGTTGCTAAGGTCTTTTGTGCAACGGTTTAACTAACTTTAAGAGACTCCTTAAGTATAAGACCAAGATATGAGGAAAACCTTAAATACTTAAGTGAACATTTTAAGGAAACCTTAAGGAGAAGACTTAAGGGTGTTTTGTGCAACCAGGCCCAGAACCACAAACTGTCCGTTCAGACTGTGTGTTATATGACTGTTAAGGGAAAACACTGGCAGAAGCGTTTCCCTCAGCACAAAAATAGGTCTGCCTTGTGGCAAAGAGCGGCTCGGAAGTCTAGTTTAGTGGTGGGCTGTTTTAGTGGTGGGCTAGACATTCCTGTTAACTCGTCGGGAGCCTTGCTATTCAGAAGGGGCGAGGCTTCGAGAGACGAGCCAGACATCACAGACACACAGGTACATGCATTCAAACAGAAACACACACACACACACACACACACATAAACAAAGGCCTGTTCTCAAGTGCATGAATGACCCAGAATAGAAGTGGCATTACACTGCAAGCCACTACAGAGGAGAAAGTGGGAAAACAGGGGGTCTCATTCATTAGCAGAGAGATTCCTAAAAGTCTGTTTTATCTGCACACTGATAATAAACTTTGAACATCTTTCATCTCTGCCAAATGTCCAGAGGCTCCTTCCTGGAGAGGGGTAAGACAAATCTTCTAAAAAAGAAAATATGTCAAGGCTTACAAAATGTGTTGTGGTAAAATCAAACACTTCAGTTCAGCTGAAATTCCCTGAAATGTCCTTCATTTCTCCATTGCATAAACATGAATTATCCATTAAAAATAGCTTTAAAAAAAAAAAAAAAAAAGTAAGGGATCATGGGTTTATAAGGGATTTGTCCATGGGTTGATTCACAGAGACACTAGAATTTAAGGGTTTTTTTCATGCCTTTTATGCATGGTTCACAGGGTTATTAATGAGTTATTCATGAAAAGTTCCTGCCTTCTTGAATTTCACATTCAGTTTAAGTCAAGATTAAGGAGGCTTCGATCTGCATTAATAACTGCCTTCATTGATTTTAAAGGGATTTTGCATGAATTAAGGGGTGAATTCAAAGGTTATTTTAAGGGTTCGTAGAGTCAGCACAATTCGATAAAATGATCACAGTAAAAGATTCCTATGTGTCTCCATCACTTCTTTGTTTATTACAAAAAAAAAAAAAAAAAAAAAAAAAACCTCACTGGTGATTGAGGGAGAAAAGTTTGATCATTGCCCCTCTCTGCATCCCTTGAACATCGGTGTTGTCAAATATCAGTAGGCAGATCAATAGCCTACTATACGGGTCTGTATCCAAACCTCTGTTATCATCCACATATTGTTACAAGCTAGAAAATGCGTTACCTTTTCTATGAGAAAAATGACGATCCCGCCTGGGCTCATGGATCCGTCCTTTGGTGTGCTCCGCAAAAAAAAAAAAAAAAAAAAAAAACCCGAATAAATCTCCAAACTGCAGCCTCGTGAACAAAAAAAAAAGTGATGAAAGAAAGAGTGTTTTCCTCCAAAAAAAAAAAAGCAAAGGGATGTCCAGTCCTTTCGGGAAGCCGCTCGCTGCAGCGCTGTGGTCGGCCAGCGGGGCAGCCGGAGAACACGATGCGTCCTCCTCGGCGTCGGAGACTAACAGTGAGAAACTTTTTTTTCTCCCCTATTCTGAAAAAAAAAAAAAAAAAAAGTGCAGCCGTGACGTCACCGCGCTCTCAGCCAATGAGGGGGCGGCGACTACCCCTACGAACCAGTAATCCCTTAAAAACAGTGATTCTCAACCTTTTTCATATTGGACCTGCCTAATTTAGTCCACATTAGAGCCACGGACCCCCCATTTGATGAGGTTTTGTCTCTCAGACCCAAATCTGAGAATATTGTTATTGTTAGATATGATTTTGTCCAGAATTCCACGACTATCTGTATTGTAGGTAGAGAGATAACAGTGAAACTATGATCAAAACAGTCATTCTTCTGCATTCTCTAATTGTGTTCACTTCTTGTAAATGAAATAATGCGGAAGTTTAATAATTCATCAATTTGCTGGGGACCCCCCGGAACCCCCTCAAGGCCCCCCTGGTGGTCCCCGGACCCCACGTTGAGAACCGCTGCCTTAAAACACCCTTGCGTTTTCATTAATTGACATGAATTCGCCCCTTAGTTATTAACGGAGGAGATCGCATCAAAACCTCCTTAAACATCCCCTTAATCTTGACTCCTAACTTTCTAATTTAATGTCAAATTCAGGGAAACAGGAATTTACCATTAATAACTCATTAATAACTGTGTAAACCATGCACAAAAGGCAAACCCCCTTAATTCCTTGTGTCTCTGTGAATCAACCCATGAATAAATTACTGCCATACATTACTGGCTCCACTTGCTCCCAGTACCGGACATTTCACTCTTTTATTCTGTGTATATACAGTATTATTTCGTTCTTATCTATTTTATATTTTTGTATCTTATACTCTATAGTGTTTATGTTTTCTTATAGTTTTTATCCTTAATTAGGCATCTATAGGCTTGCTCCAAACGACATTTCATTGTACTCGTACAGTGACAATAAAGGTATCTATCTATCTATCTATCTATCTATCTATCTATCTATCTGATATATGTTCAACTTTTCAGAGTTGTCACTAAATGAGCCATTTCCATACATCAGTACAGAGCAATAAACAAAACTGCCATAACCATGTTACACCACCAGAGATCAGTGTTGCTAATAACTGCTATTTTGTCCCACTCCATAGGATTTCTGCTGGGATTTCTTCTGGAACCATTTCTGGTTCCACAAAGAACCTTTCAGACCAAGGTTAGAGTAAAGTTCTTGAAAGGTTCTTTGCAGAACCAGAAATGGTTCTTCTATGGCATCACTCTGAAGAACCATTTTTGGCTCCAGTTTGCACCTTTATTTTTCTGTGTATGTAAAAAACAAAAAAAAAACAAAAAACAGTTTACTTCCATCTGTCTCTGACTGAAGAGAACAACCACAACAGTCTTCCCTCATCACTGTAAACTGACACTTTGTGCATCAGGATCCTCTGTGTCTGATTTTTCATTTCTTTTATGCATGGTTTACAGGATTATTAATGAGTTATTAACGAAGTAGTAACTCATTAGTAGTTCAAACAAAATATCCATAATGTATACCAACATCATATAGAGCATGTGCAAGGAAGACCAAAGAAACCCTGAGGGGCTTATGGAGTGTCTCCCTTAATAACAATCATACATAATTACAATATAGTGTAATAAAACCCCAAACCCCTTAACTTTATCCCTGAAATGTCTGTAATTTCTCATTACATTAACATTTATTATCCATTAAAAACAACATAGCTTTAAAAAATTATGGTTAGACACTAGAAATGAAAGTATTTTTATGCCTTGTCGGTTTCAATGGGACCTCTTCCATTAATAACTCCCTTAACTCGTTTTAAGGGGATTTTACATGAATTAAGGGGCAAATTAATGTAAATGTAAAGTTACAGACCTGGTAGATGGGTGGATGCTCCTTCAGACATCAGAACATCTTCTTCGTGCCAGTCAACTGTTTCCTTCCTGCTTATGTGTTTGATACATTAGAGCAGTGATTCTCAACCTTTTTCATATCAAAGACTCGCAATTTAGTCCAAATTAGAGCAACAGACCCCCATTTGATGAGATTTTGTCTCTCAGTCCATTTTATTATTTAACAGTGGTGGAAAGTAACTAAGTACATTTACTCAAGTACTGTACTTAAGTACAATTTGGAGGTACTTGTACTTTACTTGAGTATTTCCATTTGATGCTACTTTATACTTCCACTCCACTACATTTCAGAGGGAAATATTGTACTTTTTACTCCACTACATTTATTTGACAGCTTTGGTTACTTTTCAGATGGAGATTTGACACAATGGATAATATAACAAGCTTTTAAAATACAACACATTGTTAAAGATGAAACTAGTGGTTTCCAACCTTTTTGTCTTTTGACGTCTTACAAAAAGCAGTGTGTAGTCGGGTCACATTTCAGATGTCTATGAGTTGTTAACAGCTCCACCAAATAGTGATTTTTCCCTCTAAACCTCACATGGTTTCATTTCAATAAATGTTCAAATGATCCAATATTTCAGCAAAAATCAAAGATGAGAGAAAAAGTCCAAAAACTGAAAACAGATTTGTGTATCAGAACTTTGTTTTTTCTTCTTTCCTCTCCCATTAATCATCTCACGACCCCTCAGATTTATCTGGTGACCCTTTGGAGGGGCCCGACCCCTAGGTTGGGAACCACTGGACTAAACTAGCTAACTGTAACATGCTGTTTACACACTGATGCTTCAGTATTAATAATCTAATGATGTCATATATAAGTCAAATATCAGTCAGAGGGACCAAACCACTACTTTTACTTTAATACTTTAACTACATTTTGCTGCTAATACTTATGTACTTTTACTTAAGTAGGATTTTTCATGCAGGGCTTTTACTTGTAATGGAGTATTTTTACATTGCTGTATTGGTACCAACAGTGGGCTGGTTGTGGCTAGGATCAGAGTACTTCTTCCACCACTGTTATTTAACCACAACAGTTGCAATCCAAATACTGTAGGTGGCAGCATTGTACAGCGCAGTAAATCAGTCTTATCTTATCTGTGAACATGACAAGTCAAGAGGTTACATGAGATGAGAATGTACAAAATACTTTTTCAACAAAGTTTTGCATGTGTTGCCTAAATGTATGTTCTGAAAGTGTCTAAAACTTTCATATATTCATTCTCTTCATTCTTTACCCTAATTTGAGAATGGAGCTGCCCATTACTTTCTGACATAATGATGATAACTGAGACTTGGCTAAATGGTTTATACTAATTAGACCCATAGGCAATTATCAGTCAATGATGCACAAGTGGGTGGGATTTCCAACTGTTTTTTTTGTCCCCCCCCCCCCCCACTGTTCAAAATCACAGAGAAAAAACTTTTTAACTACATTTTTAACAACATTTTAGATGAATAGTTAAAAAATTGCTTTATATAGAGACTTTATTCACGTTGAAGATAGACTGAGATGATAGATTAGTTGTGCTATAATGCTTCAGTAGTTTAGCAGTGACTCGTATTTTTCTCATTCTCATGTTTAATAACTGAATGATGTTCTAATATTTTATTCTCCATAGCTCAAAGTGTGTTGATATTTTACAGGGTCAGAAACAGATTTAGGTTTCCCCTTCTTTTTTTTCATTTAGCAGACAATTAAGAAGTTGTGAATCGGAAACATAATGTTAATTTCTCTATAGCCTTCTGTATTATATTAGCAAGTTACTACGAAAGCAAACCCCTTCATTTTATCCCCGAAATGTCCTTAATTTCTCCATTACATTAAGATTAATTATCCATCAAAAATAACATTGCTGTAAGGTTAGTATTAGGGTTTATAAGGGATTTATTCATGAGCTTCATGCCTTTTGGGCAGGTTTACAGGGTTATTAAGTGGAAATGAATGAAAAAGTTCCTGTCTCCCTGAATTTTTCATTAAATTAGAAAGTAAGGAGTTAAGATTAAGGGGGTGTTTAAGGAGATTTCGAAGGGATCTCCTCATTTAACTTAATTGTACGGGGATTTTTGCATGAATTAAGGGGTGAATTCATGTAATTAATGAATGAACATGTAAGGTTATTTTAAGGGATTACTGGTTCGTAGAGTAACGTTCAGTCTATGGAGCTTTTATTTTGATATCCGACAGGAAGTGCATGATGTTATAGCCCTGCCTCTTTACTTCACTGTGTTTTTATTCCGGGTTCAGTGTCGCGAGGCGGAATCACAGAAATAACGTGTAGGTTATAGGACAGATGCGGTGAGTGGAGCTGATCCATACAATAATAATCTGTGTTATGCTTCAGGATTACAGTTAAACTACATTACACTGAGCTGCATAGTACCGATACGTTGTTTTACAGGTGAGATTCTGCCGTTCAGCTGCATTGCCCTCCTTACACAATTTGCACCAACCTACTCTCTACTGCAGTGATTCTCAACCTTTTTCATATCAAGGACCCTAATTTAGTCCACATTAGGGCCACGGACCCCCCCATTTAATGAGATTTTGTCTCTCGGACCCAAATCTGACGATATCTTGTATTGCTAGATATGATTTTGTCCAGAATCCCATGACTATCTGTATTGTAGGTAGAGAGATAACAGAGAAACTATGATCAAAACAGTCATTCCTCTACATTCTCTAATTGTGTTCACTAATTGTAAATGAAATAATGGTGAAGTTTAATAATTCATCAATTTGCTGGGGACCCCCTGGAACCCCCCCCCTCAAGGACCCCTGGTGGTCCCCGGACCCCACGTTGAGAACCACTGCTCTACTGTATCCACACCGAGGGCTTGGCGCAAAACGGGCGTTAAGTGCGTTGTAGTAGATTTTTACAGGAGAGCCAAAACAAATGTTGATCCAACCTTGATCAGCTGCTGTTACCACATACTAAGCACAATACTTTAACCTTTTGTGTTATCAGATTGAGCATTACAACCCTAACCCCAACCCCTAACCCTAACCCTAACCCTAACCCTAACCCTAACCCTAACCCGCTGTTACCACATACTAAGCACAATACTTTAACCTTTTGTGTTATCAGATTGAGCATTACTATAAAAAAAAATTCTGTTAAAAACTTTTAATAAACCTTTTTAATAAACCTCTATAGACATAAGAAACTACTTTTGATTCTAAACTACTACTTTTTTTTCTTTTGCTAGAATACATTTTTGTATGTATTAGACATGTAAAACTCCTCATAACACTGAGGGAGAACTTCAGCTACCAGCAGTCTGACTATCAGAGCTCATCTTGACCAGTTCACACTCCTAACATTATAAAATATCATTTTGAATCTATAGGCCTAAGTATTTCATGGGAATATTAACATATTTACATTCATCTAATATTGACCTAGAATATTAATTAGGATATGAATAGGATACTAAAAATGATGTGATCATGCTGCCATGCTAGCATTACTTATGTCAGCATGCATTTTGAGTTGACCTAAGTGCTGTTAGAATCCTCTACCCACAATGCTTGTTCAGTGTCAAAAGTGGGGGTTTTCCTTGGTGTCAAAAGGGCGTAAGTGCAGTTACGCCCTTTTGACATCAAGCAAAACCCTACTTTTACTGTTACGGCTTTCAGTTTTTGTTGTTCAAACTTATGGGTCATGATTTCAGTTGTGTCCTTTTGGCACTGAAAAGATCTCACTGAGACCTTTCAATTGCTCATATTCGCCCAAAATCGCACTTACGCCCCTTTGGCTCCAAGCCCTCGACACCTGATTTATTCTGAAGCATTAACCCAATGTGTAAATATATTTTATAAGTGGCGGTTTCACAGTCGCAAACTGAGAGTGAGCGGCTGCTGCACACAT
This sequence comes from Centroberyx affinis, assembly GCF_046629955.1. Classification (NCBI taxonomy): domain Eukaryota; kingdom Metazoa; phylum Chordata; class Actinopteri; order Beryciformes; family Berycidae; genus Centroberyx; species Centroberyx affinis. The sequence goes on along the minus strand of NW_027278834.1, from coordinate 60,970 downwards.
TACTAATTGTGTGTGAAGGTCGCATATAGGGTGTTTTCAGGCTGTAATAATCATAATAATAAACTTTACATAGAACTTATGTCTAGTTTACAAAGTGCTTTACAGGAAGACATAAAAAACAATAATAGCAAAAGTAGATGAAAAATAGGATTCATTCATTCATTCAAGAAAATTTGTTCGAAAAAAAATTAATGCATTCAATGGATTATAAACAAGACAAGTAGACAAACCCTAACCCTAACCTAACCCTAACCCTAACCTAACCCTAACCCTAACCCTAAAACAATTACATAAAATCCAAAACTTTAGAGTTTAATTATTTGCTCATACATAAAACACAAAAGAATAGAGAAAAATAAATACAGCAAATCTTGCACCAATAAGTGGGTTGCTTGACTGTATTATTCAAAGTAGGCTTGGGCGATATCCCAAATTTAATATCGCGATACTGTCCCAGCAAAATATATACTATATACGATATTATCTGCTATTTCGATATGCGATATGATTTGCGATATTAGAGGGAATGATAATTTTGACATCATTATTTTGCGGGGATCTGTACCAAACAAAGATGTCTTCTTAAGTCTGTAGAATATGATGTGTAGGCCAGGACATCTCTGCAGCACCACAATATTTCATTTGAAATGGTATTTTGACACATTTCACCTTTAACAAATATTGAGCCTCCTGCGATTTGAAAATTGCAGTAGGCCATATTGCGATTTCGATAAAATTTTTATTAATTGTTTGATTTAATTAATTGTTTTTTTTAATATCCTACCACTAGTAGATTATAGGTTTAAACGTTTAAAAGCTCATACAATATTAAATGAGTGTGGCCCATGTCCAATTCAAAGTGAGCATTGTAAATTCAAACCAGGATAAAATGTCTCCACTTCAGCAGTGATCTCAGTATAGTTTCCTGGGTCATTAGTTTTAGTCCTGCATCTGTCCTGATCATGATGGTGGACAGCAGAAAGTAGTCCACCGTGTTTCCATTGCTCTCCACCTACAACCTTTAGATGAAACTTTATTGATCCCCATAGGGGGTCAATAAAGTGCAGTAGCTGGGTTATTGCGGTAATCAGGATAGAAGAAAGATATAGACAAAGTACTCAATATAATACAACTGATTAAAAGAAGATATTTATACAGATGGACAAAAAAATATACAGAAATGTGTATTGTAAACTATTCACATTATCAGATCATATTTACAGATGGAAGTAGCATGTGTTCCCAGGCATATGTACGGAGATATACAGAAATATACAGGTCATATGAATGAACACACAATCGCATAATGAACACAAATTGCCATGAATAATAGCCATAATGAGCCGACTTGTAAAGAACAATGTAGATGTGAACCAAAAGTGGACTGAGACTTCAGAGCTCAAGTGAACCTGAAAAAGATCTGATGCCTCCTTCACAAGAGCCGGAATTGTGAATACACATATTAAAAAAATATATATATATATCTGCCAATAGCTGTTCTTTCAGGGGTCTATTTAAAAATGTGGCATTACAGATGTGAATGAGTTTTGCAAAAAGATGCCACTCAACAATGGATTATATTGATTGACATTGGACAAATTCCCCTAAAATGAATTAGCATTACTATTAGCATTAGCATTATTATTATCCATCTGAACAAACATTACTCAATTCATATTTTTGCCATATGTAATCTTTCCACAAACTATGATAAGACCTGTTCAGTGAACTCCTGTAGTCTATTGATTTTGGTGACATTTGTTTGAAAAAAAATCAAAATTTGTCCAAACTTTTAAATGTGTCTAATTTCTGTGTCTTTCACGTCACCATCTTCAAACTCGCTGGGATGTTGAAAGATAAATTTTTTGATAAAAGTTAAACACTTAAAATTGATTTTCCCCTCACAGATAAACGGTCAGTATTACAGATGTGAATGAGAAAAAGGGGATAAAAGTTTCGCAAAAAGATGCCACTCAACAATGGATTATATTGATTGACATTGGACAAATTCCCCTAAAAAGAATTAGCATTACTATTAGCATTAGCATTATTATTATCCATCTGAACAAACATTACTCAATTCATATTTTTGCCATATGAAAGCTTTTCACAAACTATGATAAGACCTGTTCAGTGAACTCCTGTAGTCTTCTGATTTTGGTGACATTTGTTTGAAAAAAATCGAAATGTGTCTAATTTCTGTGTCTTTCACGTCACCATCTTCAAACTCGCTGGGATGTTGAAAGATACATTTTTTGATAAAAGTTAAACACTTAAAATTGATTTTCCCCTCACAGATAAACGGTCAGTATTACAGATGTGAATGAGAAAAAGGGGATAAAAGTTTCGCAAAAAGATGCCACTCAACAATGGATTATATTGATTGACATTGGACAAATTCCCCTAAAAAGAATTAGCATTACTATTAGCATTAGCATTATTATTATCCATCTGAACAAACATTACTCAATTCATATTTTTGCCATATGAAAGCTTTTCACAAACTATGATAAGACCTGTTCAGTGAACTCCTGTAGTCTACTGATTTTGGTGACATTTGTTTGAAAAAAATCAAAATGTGTCTAATTTCTGTGTCTTTCACGTCACCATCTTCAAACTCGCTGGGATGTTGAAAGATACATTTTTTGATAAAAGTTAAACACTTAAAATTGATTTTCCCCTCACAGATAAACAGTCAGTATATTAAACATTTTATTCAGAAATTGTTTTATCAATTTCTGGTTATTTTCATCCGTTTCTGACTAATTTCAGCATGTTGTAAACTTATTGTAAGGCTTTTCCAGTGAATTTACCTTCCAAATTTGGTATCTTTCTGACTTGTAGTTATTGAGATCTTTTGAAGATCTTTCAAAAACTGGAGCTGTATGAATGTGAAGCAGAGTGGGACTGGAAAAAGAGCAATAAGGTCTGTCGATTTTATCTGGATGAATAAAAGTTAAAAATTTAAACGCGCAATTTCTGTGTTTTAAATGTTGGGGTATAAGGTTTGGCCCACTACTAGGGCTGTAACTAAAGATTATTTTCATTATGAATTAATTTAGCGATGATCTTTTTGCTGAATCAATCATTTACCAGAGCCCAAAGTGATTCTTAAAATTGTTCACTTAGTCTGACCAGCAGCCATAAAACCCCAAAGTATTCATTTAATAATGATATGGAACAGAGAAAAGCATCAAATCATATCATTTGGTATTTTTACTTCATAAATGACTAACGAATAATTGATTATGATAATTATAATTGACAATTTTTCTGTTGATCGACTAATCGTTTAATCGACTACCCGAATGAATACGAAGTGGGGGTATTATGAAGATGCACTGTCATCATGGTTTCTTTCTCTCTCTCTCTCTCTCTCTCTCTCTCTCTCTCTCTCTCTCTCACTCACCTCTCTCCTTAGTCAAAAGAGAATGCATGGCCTGATACTGAGAAGCTTTCCTCACACAAAGGGCCCAGCTCTTCTGCTTCAGAGACTCTACTCCCAGAAGCCACTACCAACTTTAACACTGTTTACAAAGGTACAGATCCCCCGCTGTATGAGTCACAGATATGTGGTGTGTGTGTGAGTCAAGGTCAGCTCAGTCACGTCCAAATTAAATAGACACTGCTGTTCCTTTTTTTTTTTTTTTTTTTTTGTCCCAGCACATTCATTTTCATCTATTTCCTAAGAGGTGATATGGCAACCTACGCATTGTGCTTGTGCTGGATTGACCCCAACCTTGGTATCGGCTAGTAGTTAACGTATGAGTCCACATGGCTATTGATCACTGTTTACTTTTTTTTCCTTTATGATGTTAAAGGTAAAATCCACTCATTCATAATGTAGCATATCTTGCATTTCTGGGCCCATTTTGTTGTTTCATGGTGTCTTTTTCTTCTTTTTAAAAAAATGATTATTCTTATTTTTTCCTTTTTTTCCTGTGGATAGCTGGCCAAATGTAGACAATGTGATGTATTGAGTGATACTTGCTCGCCCGGTATTAGATGGGCCTATACTTTTGCAACTGCGGTGGCTAATCTGTTTCTAACAAGAAAAAGAATTGTTGGCGAATATTTTAGTAACAACTAGATTGAACTAGCAAAGTCGTTTTTTGCGCAACAATTTTGGAATTTCTTAAGTTTGGGCTAGGGCTGGGCGATATGGACCAAAAATCATATCTCGGTATTTTTGGGCTGAATGGCGTTACACGATATGATATACACTAAATGTTCAGTTGTAAGTAGGGCTGGGCGATATGGACAAAATCAAATATCACAATATTTTTGACCAAATACCTCAATATCGATATTGCGATAAAACCAGGAAAAGACAACACTTATGCCATATCACAATATTACGATATCCAAAATCTAAGACGATATCTAGTCTCATATCACGATATCGATATAATATCGATATATTGCCCAGCCCTAGTTTGGGCAATGCTAACAAAACATTTTGGCTAACAGGCTACTATGATACTGAAAGACGGCTAACCTGCCGGAGCGTAGCTGGATAGTAGAGTGGATATATTCTTCTGGATAGTAGAGTGGATATATTCTTCTGGATAGTAGAGTGGATATATTCTTCTGGATAGTAGAGTGGATATATTCTTCTTGACAATACATGTGTGAATGATGTGGTTATCCTGATTATTCCAGGACTGTAGCAACTTCAACTACAGCAACAGTTGCTACACCTAGCTAGGCGCTGTGGGACTGGACAGCATCTGTACTTTTTATGTACTAACAAGTAACTCACAACCAATTTTCACGGTCAATGATGGTCTCATTTTTCTAGAGCTATTACACTATCAAACTTAATTTGAGAATGATATATTGAGGTTAATACTCTGCATGTAGGTGCTTTAATTTGGGGAAACACTAGCTAACACCAAAAGTGCCACTGGTGTGAGATAAAGGCTGCCCATGTCTCCATGTGCTCTCATTTGTTTACAGTAAAGTATCACAATTAGTTTGACAATGATATAGATGTTTAAATATGCTACACATAGCACCTTTAATGTATGTTCCAGTATTGAGATTAGAAGTTTCTTTACAAATCCATCTGAAAAAACAGACATCTGCTCTTACATAAGGCTGGGTATTGGCAAGGACCTCACGATACGATACGTATCACGATACATGGGTCACAATACGATTGTATCACGATAAATTGTGATACGATACATATTGCGATACATTGCAATACTCTACATAATTTACTGAAATTTTAAAAATAGAGCTGAAATTACAACTTGCTGTGTACCACCTGGTAGTCTAATATGTACATCACATATTGATAACTCAGCGGACAAATTGAGTCAAAACGATTTAATTCAAAGGGATTTGAGGGAATTTTTTTCCCCTAAAATCCAAATTTTTAATGTAACGATTCGAGGAGCTGGAAAATCGATACAGTATCGTGGAAAAAAATATTGCAATACTCAACAGCCCTACTCTTATATCATGGCTGCTGGTAAAACTCATTAAGGAATATTATTGAATTCATTAGCTATGTTAAGACTTTTACATCTCAAAATATTGTCTGAGGGACACTTGTTGCTTTGTTGAACAATAACCACAAGGCAATTTCTTCCCAAAACGGGTATATAAAACCACTGAATATGTATCTTTGTCATTTTATGAAGGATCCGTGTCCGTTGTGCGATGAAGCCAAAGAAGTCCTCGAACCGTATGAGCACAGGGTGAGAATATTTTCACTCGGACTAAAGATGAAGTACACGGTCATATACGGCAAGTAGCGTTTTTTGTAACGGCTTCCTCTCTCCTCCTCAGTACGTCTTTCAGCAGGTAGATATCAAGCTGCCAGAGAACAAAGTTTGGTATGACAGGTACAAGTACGACATCCCCGTCTTCCACCTGAACGGACGGTTCCTGATGAAGCACCGAGTCAACACTCTCCTGCTGGAGGAACAGCTGGCTAAAGCAGGGGAAGAATGACGCGACCTTTCCTTTTGTGTACAGATGACTCAACTCAAATCGAACGCAGCACCAGCTGTTTGTACCTGTTCAGAGGATTGTGAAATAAATGAATATTTTCACTTACGCTTCATCGCAATTCATGGGTGTCAAATATCTAGAGAACATTCTGACCCAGTGTTCCCCTCTAAGCTTAAAGCTTGGTGACCTACGACTAATAATTCATCTGACCAAATGATAGTATCTTGTCAGTCATCAGTGAGAAATTTAGTGGATAAACAGGTTTGCAAGTTTTGGTGGTAAATGATATAGACCAGTGGTTCTCAACATGGGGTCCGGGGACCACCAGGGGTCCTTGAGGGGATTCCAGGGGGTCCCCAGCAAATTGATCAACTGTTAAACTTCATCATTATTTCATTTACAAGAAGTTAACACCATTAGAGAATGTAGAAGAATGACTGTTTTGATCATAGTTTCACTGTTATCACTATACCTACAGTACAGATAGTCAAAATGATATCTAACAATAAAAATATTTTCAGATTTGTGTCAAATGGGGGTCCTAATGTGGACTACATTAGGGGTCCTTGATATGAAAAAGGTTGAGAATCACTGATATAGACCATGCAGGGACTTTGCCATAACTCTGTTATGAGGATTTTTTTTTGTTGAAGTTATTCGCTAGTTTCATTTCAACGGATCATCCAGTGATTCCAAGTCTCAAACAATCTGTAATCATCAGTTCTGTTTGAATTATTTTCAATCCAATGGTAGTTTCAGGGGAAACCAATAGGAGTCGCCATTTTCCCTGGCACCGTGCCTCAGCTGGAGGCCCTCCCGCTGGTGACGGGGGGGGGGGGGGTTGTTATGGCGGTGACGTGATTGGCTGAGGGGGAACCGTCACGTTGTTATTGTGGTGATGTGATTGGCTGAGGGGAAGCCAGTACGCTGTATTTGTCTGCCTGGCCCGGACGGCTGAACAACACTAGCAGAAAGCGGAAGTTCAGAGTGCTTATTGATACCAGAGTTACAGGGGAAATTGTCCTTATCGCCCTCTGCCATTCAGCCGGTCTGTACTGTGAATTCGGGACGTCGACTATCAAGGTAAGCCTCTGGGAATGTGTAAAAGAATAGCAGGGCAAGGTGTGGCACATTTAGGCCTGCTGTAACGTTAACTGTCCTTGTCTGCTGTCACAACAATGCGCTTCGGCTCCAGCAGCATGGACTCCTTGTATTCTAGCATCAAGCCGGTGGCGTTGCAGGCCAGCCTACTTGTTTATATTCTCGCCGTGACCGTTAAATAGCCAATGTAGGCTTGTAATAGTAGTGCACACGGTTAAAACACCCATACAACACGTCGCTCAGCCTGTCATCTTTACTCAAAATGCTGACTGCCATTTCTAGCGCGAGCCTTTTGCGAAGCCTCCCACGAGGACTGAGGCATCTTCTCTGTCGACATCAGTCAGAAATAGCTGACACGGCTGCAAAGACACATTCCCCCCCCCCAACTAACTTTGATTAGTCAGGGTGTTTCTCAAGTCGTTGAGAGGGCTCAGCTGTCGCATAGCTTCTCACGCCGAAGCCCAGCCTGGTTTCCATTATGAGAGTAAAACGAACTAGCCCGTTAAGTGGGGGTATTGTATCGGTTTTTTTTTATCAGCAGTTTGGGTTTTTTTTAGCTTACACGCATAGGTGTAGACGGGAGCCAAGTCTTCCAAAACGTTAGTAGTGGTTTTCATCTGTGCTGTTTACTTTTGAGAATAGCTCAAGTTGTTCTACTTCTTCAAACTGCACCTGCTTGTGTCTGCGGTCTGAGCCACAACGCCTACAGACTGTGTAGAGGATGCAAAGCCTTGCAAACCCAGGGCGAATTATGCTGTGTGGCATAAAAAAAGGCTAAATATCATACAGTGCTTGTGTGGAAAGAGGAACCATCCAAGGCACTCCAAAAATCAGCCTGGTAGCAGTTTAGCTAGTCAAAATTATAAGTTAAAAATCATGGCTTTCATCAGTGTATTAACTTACATTTATGACAAGCCAAATAGAAAAAAAGGGCTTTTTAACTCATTTCAGAGTGCCATCTCTCTTTTTCCATGGGATTAACAGAGGACCGTTTTTAACCAGAAACACCTAACTCCACACAGTCTTTAACATCAAAGCGAATAAATGCTCCAGCCTTCTAGCTGTTTTCCCTCATACAGTGCTTGGCAGTGTTTGTACTGTAAAAGACAGTGGTTCACAACATGGGGTCCGGGGGACCACCAGGGGGGTCCTTGAGGGGGTTCCAGGCGGTCCCCAGCAACTTGATGAATTGTTAAACTTCAGCATCATTTCATTTACAAGAAGTGAACACAATTAGAGAATGTAGAAGAATGACTGTTTTGATCATATAGTTCCACTGCTATCTCTCTACCTACAGTACAGATAGTCATGGGATTCTTGACAACATCATATCTAACAATAAAAAATATTCTCAGATTTGGGTCCGAGGGGTAAAATCTCATCAAATGGGAGTCTGTGGCTCTAATGTGGACTAAATTAGGGGTCCTCGATATGAAAAAGATCGAGAATCCCTGCTGTAAGACACTGATATAATATAGATTCTTAAAGTAGATTTGATTCAGTAGATACAGAGAATATGCAGAGGTAGATATACAAAAGTTAGATTTAAGTTGTGAGAGTCTACATGCACCAGCACAGGTTGGTTGTTTGAATGCGTCAGCAACGTGTTGCCCACTTGAAAAATGATCTCAGCACAACAAAAATAGTCTTAGCTTCCTTAATTTACAATGCAAGTTGAAGATAATGAGAAAGATATGAGATGCTGAAAATCTGTGTGGAAACAAATATGTTACAGTACAGGACAATTCAGTGTCGTTCAGCTGGTCCTGTCCTGAGTCCTGACCCATATTGATTCATATCACCCATATCGGGCGTTATGCCAATCCTGCAGGGCAGCCATCATTAAACCGGGAAGCGGAGGCCCTTTAGAGGGCAGTCAATCGAAAGTCACTTAGAAATGCTTGCTCTCATGTCTAGTTTACATCTGATGGAGCTTGTATTGAATGGGGATGAGTGGAAATTTATTGATGAGGCTTTGAAGTTGGGCTGATGACTATGGCACCATTTACGTGTTTGTTCAAACTGGCCTTCCTTAGGCATAGGCACCATCATGATATACCATGATGGAAAAATATAGTCTTTTCCCCTCGGCTAAACATCTCTGCAGGTGTTCAGTCTGAGTTTGACCCCTTTGGTAAGATTGGATTCATTCAAAAATTCCCCAATTTTTGCCAAGAACTGATCATTGTCACACTATAGTCTTGGGCAGTGATTCTCAACCTTTTTCATATCAAGGACCCTTATTCAGTCCACATTAGAGCCACAGACCCCTATTTGATGAGATGTTATCTCTTGGACCCAAATCTGAGAATCTTTTTATTGTTAGATATAATTTTGTCCAGAATTCCATGACTATTTGTATTGTAGATAGAGAGATAACAGTGAAACTATGATCAAAACAGTCATTCTCTAATTGTCTTCACTTCTTGTAAATGAAATAATGGTGAAGTTTAACAATTCATCAATTTGCTGTAGACCCCCTGGAACCCCCTCAAGGACCCCTGGTGGTCCCCGGACCCCACGTTGAGAACCACTGGTCTTGGGAGTAAGCGGTAAACATCATGATGTTGTTTGTTTGTTTGTGGCAGAGTTTTAGCGAAGACACGTTATTACAGTGAGCAGTTATTAATTTGTGTAGTTTGAGTAACGTGGATACACAAGAAAAAAGAAAAAAAAGTCAGAATTCTGGCTTTAAAGTCAGAATTCTGAGTTCTGACTTTATTCTCAGAATTCTGACTTTAAACTCAGAACTCAAATGAATTATTCACATGTGGCCCTAATCCTCTTCCTTATCTAAGAAGCTGCAGTGAGCGGTCTCAACATCAAGGACTATGTGCCTTGAAGGAAGTAAGATAAGAAAAAACATCAGTTAGTCTTCTTCTGGGAAGTAAGTGAAGCGTCATTGTGAAGAAACGATGATGCTTACATGCAAAGTGTCTTAGTGGATGTACGTGTTGAATTTATACAGGAGTGCTATTCTCCAAAAGGGGCAATTTGCATTTAGACACTGGATATAAGAAGCGTTCAGAGATGAAGACCCGCTATGAACATTTAAATTGAAACTGTCATTCTGTGTGCTTATTTCAGTGACATGATAATGCTGCGTTTCATCAAGATATCACACCCAGTTGCAATTCTATCTATCGTGATTGTGGTAAATCTATTTGTAATGTGTAAAGTCTTAGTGTGTGAAAGCCCTGACCTACATTGATCTCATCTGACTTGAGCACATTTTGCATCTCTTGTTGTTCTTGAGCTTCGTGAGCTCAATCAATGACAGCCATGATCACATGGGAAGACACGGCAACGTTGAAATGTACGTTGAGCCCAATTCTTTTGAAAAATTCTTGAAAAATATTTCAAATTATTGACAGTAATCATAATACTATGAAATAACTATGATACTGATATGAGCCTAATTGTTTTTTTTTAACCCATTTCATTTAATTTGTTCACAATTTCAGTGTGTTTATAAATGACAGGGGTCCCAGGTTACATATTACTAGAATAAATTCCAAATGATTGTATTTCACATTTAGTCTTGTACTAGGGCAATTAATCGAAATTTTATCGAAATCGCAATATGGCCTACTGCAATTTTCAAATCGCAGGAGGCGCAATATTTGTTAAAGGCAAAATGTGTGTCAAAATAGCATTTTAAATGAAATATTGTGGTGCTGCAGAGATGTCCTGGCCTACACATCATATTCTACAGACTTAAGAAAACATCTTTGTTTGGTACAGATCCCCGCAAAAATCACACCATAATCATTTTAATACGTTTTTCAATGAAAATGAGAATAATGATGTAAAAATTATAATTTCCTCTAATATCATAAATCATATCGCAATTGCAAAATAAGTAAAAAAATAAGATAAGAAATAAAATAAGTCAAAATAATCGCAATTAGATATTTGCTCAAAATTGTTAGCCCTATCTTGTACTCCCATTAAGAAGAAATAGGCAATTGATTAAAAATTACCCTCTTTTTTCTCCTGTTATTGGGCTTCAAAATCGGTCCTACTTTAGATGTGGATAATTTTTTTTTACAGCAGCCAGGGTAATTCATTATGGCAGTCTTTTGGCAGCGCAATCTTGGATGCAAAATTCCCAGCAAGAACTGACTCATTTTTCCACGTTGGCCTTTAAACCTCTTGTGTCTCAACAAACTACTCTCACTCCTTTTAGAGGCTTTGGGAGGGAACGAGCTTCCCCGTGTGTGAAGTCGGAACCGGCTGGAGGTCAGCGTCTGCGGTCAGCGGGGGTTGTGGAAAAGTGCCGATCGACTGGGTGGGGAGAAGCTATTTTTAATCCCAACTGCTCCCATTCCCACAGTCTCAGCGCTCGGGGAATGTAAGAGGAGACATCAAGATAAGGCAAAGGGTATGACTCGTTAGGGCGACATGGTAGTAACATGCTGTAGACATGATGCTTAGTATGTTCTGATAGTATGTTCTCTTCAAAAATGCTCTTCGTGTACATTATTTCAGTGTAGGGCTGAATGATTTTGAAAAAATATCTAATTGCGATTATTTTGACTGATATTGCAATCGCGGTATCATTTGCGATATTAGAGGGAATGATCATTTTTACATCATTATTCTCATTTTCATTGAAAAATGTCTTAAAATGATTATGGTGTGATTTTTGCGGGGATCTGTACCAAACAAAGATGTTTTCTTAAGTCTGTAGAATATGATGTGTAGGCCAGGACATCTCTGCAGCACCACAATATTTACTTTAAAATGCTATTTTGACACATTTCACCTTTAACAAATATTGCGCCTCCTGCGATTTGAAAATTGCAGTAGGCCATATTGTGATTTCGATAAAATTTCGATTAGTTGTTTAGCCCTATTTCAGTGCCATTAAAAAAACAAACAAAAAAAAAACAACCCAATTATTTAAAGGGTTAATGGTGTCACAGGGAACACTTAAACACGGTTAAAAACAACTATTGCCGATTATACCTTGCATGTCTGGGTCCATTTTGTTGTTCGGTATTATATTTGTCATATTCCCCTGGAATAGGGCTGGGTGATAATTCAATATTATCGTTTATCGTCTTTCAGTGGAATCATATGGTGATGATATGAAGATATATTAATATCGTGACACACATTTCTGCTGTCTAAATTGATGATGACAAGCAAATTTTACTTAAAAACTCTCATAAAATGAGGTATGGTAGGAATATTATTTGAATATTTCAGTTTTGTTTGACATCACACCTAACATTACCATTCGGTTCAATGAGATGAACATTAATTTGATTATTTAACGTGATTTTGCATACATGAACCATATCGTGATATAGCCAATATTGATATCGAGAAAAAGAGCGAGGGCTTCTTTCTAGACTCAACGTTTTTGCATCGGCGCTCAACAATCACACAGGGAGAAATCCACCAGAGAAGAAGAAGCAGAGATACCAATTTCTCCGCTCACAGTTTACCCGTTTCCAAACACTAGCTCGGAGTTGAACGATCTACCAGGAGAGAGTAAATCCTCCTGGCCAGACAAATGACTCTGGCAAACCCAATGTCATCGCTACCCTCCCTGCTCTGTCTTCATGTTTATCCCCTAGAGCATAAGGCAGCCCAATAAAGTGTCACACCACGCGATTAATGGATTCGATATGGTGGAGCCTTTCCTTTCTCCCCTTTTTATCTTGAAAGGATCGGCATCCCAGAGACAAAACGCATGATGCATTTAGTATGCAGGCTGACCTCCTGAAGAATGGGAAGCCATTTGCCATGACGCCCCGTGTAATTGTTTTCCAATATCAATACATCTGAATATAGTGAGGTACTTAGTGCGATTGAGAGGAGTGAAGAGTATTGAACTGTGTTGAGTCATGGCTCATGAGTCACCAGTCAGTCAAACATTGTTGTGTATGGGAGCTATTATTACATGTCAGATATCAGCCAGTCAGTGTGGTCCACCTGTGATATGATGGAGGTTCCTCCTGACCACAGCTACAAAAACAAAACACTCTGACCTGACATTTGATTTTCATTACACATTTAATTTATTCTTTTAATTGTTCAATAATGGTTTTTGTTAATTCAACTCTTCTTTAATAAGTCTTCTTTACAGAAAGTAATGTATCACAGAGTTTCACCGTCACTGAATAGATGCAGTGTCCCATGATGGTCTAAATTAGAGATGTTTCGATACCATTTCTTCCTTTCCGATTCCTGAACTTGCGTATCGGCCGATCCGAAAACCAGTGCGTTAAAAAAAAAAAATTGATATTATTATTATTATTATTTAACAGCTTTATACTACTAACCCTGTATGGATGTGATATGATTGCTATCGTTGTATGGCCTGGCTCAGGTTAAACCCTTTGTAAAACATGAACAAATGCATACAGAGATTGAATGCCATAGAACTTTCCTTTAGTATCTAGTTTGACAGTCAGTCATAACCGAAAAAGAACATAAATAAATACATCTCGGAATAAATTACAATTCCTTTAAATTGTCCTTTACATTATTGCCAAATTGCTGACATTTTGCTAGGTCTGGCTAACGTTACACTCTCCGCTAGCACCGCACGTGTTGTTGTTTGCCTGTGTAGCGTAAATGAGCTATCATCACGTGATAAATTACCGGAAATCAATTGATTGAATTGATTTCCGAGAAAATGGCTGTTTTATCCGGGTGAAATTACTTTTAAAGTTGATTTTTTTTTTTTTTTTTTTTTTGTCGGTATCGGAGCAATTCTAGTCTAAATGCTGTTTCAGACGCTTTTCCACCCTGACAAGAATACAATTCTGCGGGAAACACTGAAAACGTGGAATTCATGGGCATGAAAATGGTCCAGTTTAAATGGACATCAGCACAAAATATCACAGGGTGTCCACGGGGTCTTAAAACGTATTAAAAGGTAATAAATCAATTTCGTGAAAATTAAGGACCTTTTTTAAAAAGTATTAAAACGTCTTAATCGCCATTTTATGAGGTATTAAATTTTGTTGCTATTTTTTTCAATGTTAATAGCCTATTTGTCCAAAGCTAAAAGTTTGCGTGAATTTATTTATTTTGGCTCCTCACAACTACTACAACAAACTACTGAATTCTGTTGTATTGATACAGTGGTCCATAGAAGTTATTGCGCAAACTAAGACTTGTTTAGTTTTGCAATCTCAAAATCAATGTATAGTAAATGTAAGTTAAAGGTGTGTTGCTGATGTAACCGGTTACAGCTCAAAGTGGCGTTGAGGTCTTAAAATCTATTGAAAAGTTCTTAAAAAAAGGTCTTAAAAGGTATTGAATTGAACTTCGGGATTCCTGCATACACCCTGTATCAGCTGAAGGCCTTCCAAAACCCATAGGAGTCAAACCCTTGTATCCAGTCTGTCTCAGAGCTGGACCACGCCTCAGCCCGAAAAAAATGCTGATCAGCGAGAAATGCCTTGAAGAAGTTGACTGGTGACAACTGTTGGGCCACAGCTGCTGGCCGGGAGGCTCCCACAGCAGCTTGTCGGTTGGAGGGGTGGAGGTCACAGTGTGGTAAAACACTGCTCATTTCCTTTTCCTTCCCAAAAGCCTTGTTTCAACTGTAAACACAATAACTTCCAGTAAACGTCATAAACCATTCATATAATGAAGATAAAAGATAAAATAAGCCTGTTAACGTAATAGATTTCCCACAAATGTAATAAATGCTATCTCCTGTTGGTGTAAAAGCATTTTCCCGTTAATGTAATTCATATGACATTAACAGGTTTTATAACACTTATGATAACTTTTGAAAGAGATTCTGACCCATGTAATGTTACCATTTCAACACTTGATTTCACATTCGACAATTTTCTCTATCTACATTTATTTTCTAAAGTTTCATGTTATTTTATTCTAAGTAGGTGTGAGACAAACCGGGCTTCTGAGGAATCTCCACCTCATTTATCAGTACAAGCTAGTCGTCTTATCTATACGGTGCAGCGCTCAGACTCTGCCACAGCTTGGCCCCGTTTTTGACAGCATTGGCTGGGGAATAAGTCCCGTCCGAAGACTCAGCGGATATTGTTGAAACCAGATAAAGTGTTTCTTTATTGTGAACTGTGTTGGACATGGCCTAGGTTTTAATCCTAATGCAAAGGGATGTCAGCGTGAGGTAGATAACATGACCTAGTATGAGAAAGCGTGATGGGACGTCCTGCCTACGATAAGGTTTTTCAAGCTCTGATACTGTTGTCATAGACCCCATTTTCACCATTAACAGAACAAAATGAACAAAAGAGAACAAAACGAAACAAAGAACAAACAAAGAACAAAAGAAACAAACTCCTAATTATGTTTGTTTCTGGCTGCTAGCGTTAGCAAAGTTAGCCATGTTGCTAACGCTAGCAACGCTAGCTAACGCTAGCAGCCAGAAACAAACAAATGATCCATTGTCCGTTTGATAATCTAAACAAAGAACAGGTTTTCTTACAGTGGCCTTTCTAAATAGTGGTGAAAGTTACTATATTGTGTTATGATCAAGGAGTTGATAAGCAGACAGATGGTTTGTTCTATTGCATACCTGCCAACACTCCCGATTTTCGCGGGAGTCTCCCTATTTTTAACCCTTTCTCCCGCTGTGCTCCCGATTGGTAATTTCTCCCGTTAATCTCCCGATTCCATAGTGATACAAATCAAATGGGTGTTTTTCAGTTTCTGTGGGGGATATGTGTCGTGGTACCTGGCAACCCAGCCCAGAGGCAGAGGTGAGCGTGCGCGGACGACCCTGCCTGACGTGTGTCACTCGTCACTGCGCTCGCTCAAGCCCCCCGCTCTGCTCCGCTCAGTTTGCCACTGAAACCAGGTCCCAAGAAGAAGAAATACCCTTCCACACGTCAGTCCACTTGGTGCGACACCTTCCCCTTTCTAACCGCGAGCCACATCAGCAAACTTGTAAATGTACTAGCTATTTACTAGCTATTTTGTATAAACCAAGTGGCATAATCTAGAAATATCAACACTTACTGAATGCTTGCTTATCTGGTATAGAAACTGAGTTTTTCTTAGTTACTGGAAAATGGAAATGGAAACTACCATGGTAAACAAACAAACTACTTTGGTAGGGTCATATTTGATATTTTAAGTGCTTTTTTTTTACATTTCATACTGCATTTAATTCTGTTATTTCTAGATTGGATTACAGATTTTGATTCCCCCCCCCCCCACCCCCCGAATATAGACAATGTATAGCCTATCCATTCGTAAGAAAATCTCCCTCTTTTTCACAGCCTAATGTTGGCAGGTATGCTATTGCATGGAGCTAGGCTCTAACAGAAAGCGATCCAGCAACAGCAACAATTTTCCTCTGTTGATCCATGGCAGCGAATTTAAAAAAAAAAAAGTACTATTACTTTCATGCCTGTCTTTTTCTTCAAGGTCAGTACACTTGGTGGCAAACCAAGGGTAAACAAAATTGAAATCGATTTACCCGTCCTAACCCAATAACTCACTCTCTTTCGCAATTCAGGAAAACACACTATGTGCCAAACTGGCTTTTTATGCAAACAAGAGGTCAGGAGAGAGTTGTTACTGGCACAAGTTAGGAAAGTGCTATTGGGATATTTATTGATCTGCGAAAAGCGTTCGACACTATCAGTCATTCTTTACTTTTACAGAAGTGTCAATACTATGGGATAAGGGGTGTGGTCAATAGTTGGTTACAAAGCTACTTAAATAACAGACTTCAGTATGTACAAATTAATGGCACCGTATCACTTCAAAAAAATGTATCTTGTGGCATCCCCCAAGGTTCTGTTTTGGGACCAAAATTATTTATCCTTTATTTGAATGATATTTGTAACCTATCTTAACTATTGAAGATGGTTATTTTTGCAGATGATACAAACTTATTTTGCTCAGGACAGGACCTAAATCAGTTAATCTTGAAAGTAGAAATGGAATTGAATCATTTAAAAAATTGGTTTGACCTTAATAAGTTATTTTTAAATGAAAAGAAAAGAAAATGTATGATTTTTGGATCCTGTGAGAAAAATTCCAGTGTAACGTTGTGTTTGAATGGAACTGAAATAGAACGAGTTTATGAAACTAAGTTTTTAGGGGTAATAATAGATCACCAGATTTGCTGGAAACCACATATACAGTACATCAAGAGTAAATTATCAAAAACCATTGGTATACTCTATAAAACTAAAACTTTTCTGAAAACAAAGTGTCTGCATATATTGTACTCCTCTCTTGTGATGCCGTACTTATCATATTGCTCGGAAATTTGGGGAAATGCTTGCAAAACATATCTAGACCCAATAGTTAAATTACAAAAAAGGGCGATAAGAATAATAAATAACGCTGGATACAGAGAATCGACCAGTCGGCTTTTTATAAAATCCAAACACTTAAAATTTATGGATATAGTTAGGGTAAAATTGATGGAAATTCTGTTTCGAGTTGTGAATAGGAGCCTCCCCATGAGCATTCAATCCCTCTTCAAATTAAGAAGAGGGCATTATAGTTTAAGAGGTTTGCTTAGGTTTGAAACAAGTAAAATAAGAACCAATGTCAAACAAAGATGTGTTTCAGTTGTCTGGGTAAAACTATGGAATGATCTCAGTGATCAATTCATGTTAATAAGTACTCTGTCAAAATTTAAAAAATGTTTAAAATGTGAAATTATTAAGAAATATTAATTGTGTGACTAATTGAATAATGTATGTGTTTCATTAATAAGTAATGAATTTGTTTAATTGAATAAAGAATATAATTTACATATTGTTATGGAGGAATGTGAGCATAATGGGGGGAAAAAAAAAAAAAATTGTTTGAAAGTGTTGTTGTTGGAGTGTTGGAGTTGTTTGATGTAATGTACAGGATGGGCTAAAAAAAAAGCATTGCTTCTGCCCAACCCTTTTTTGGTTATAATAATTTTAATCTCGAGAAATGTACAGTTTTTTTTTTTTGAATGTGAACAACCAAAATAAAGTTCATTCATTCATTCATTCAGTTAGAGGAGGCCAGGGATTGGCAAATATGAAATAGGCAGAAGCCAGCAAGTTACAGTGCCACCAGAGATAATCAACGGTTTATTCAAGCTATGGACTGTTTCCTCCTTTAGTTTGTTTGGCCAGGTGTGAACAATGCCATTAGTCTCAGTCCTCTTCCAGTAAAACTGTCGTGCGGTTCATTCATTCAACTACAGGAAACGACCCCAAAACACAAGGTATTATGGGTATAAGGAGATATGGAAAGCCTACCATAACAAAACGAAGCGTGGGCGACCTCTCCCATTCCCCCCAACCCCCACCACCAAAATCTTTAACCTGGTGGGATGACCACTTACCAAAACTCTGTCCAGTAAACAAGCTCCTTGTGAGTCCATGTGACTTTTGTTTACAAGCCCTGGTTTGCGTGTAACTGGCAGAGTGAATCAAAACAAACCAAATACAAAAATGCAACAAAATAAACTTCCACTACAGTTCAGACCAAAGAAAATAAACCCAACGACCTGATCCAGTATTGTGGTTCAATACCCAGTGGTCTGTTCATTTGTAGAACTCACCGTACCATGGGAAAATGGAGTTTAAGAGGCAGTTACAGTTACACTGTTACACAGTTACATTGTCTACATAGCATTATGCAGATCCAGGAAATGGTTTCATACCGGTTTGGTTCTACCAGATGATGGTAGATGATAGCACTCTAGATAAGAACCCTAAAGTCTTCTCCCACCCCTAACCTCTGGCTCCAATGCTTTTACACTTAGACAATATATCGTGTGATCTGTATTGTAAATAACAGATAAAAACCTTGTAGTTTGTCCACTTTCTGTGAATGGTAGCTAACGTAATGGGGAAGAATGAAATGGAAAAAGACAAAGAAGAAGACATGGCTAAGTCAACAATACTAAATGCTGCCTGGCTTAAAGTCTGTTCAATCAGGAAAACCACTCTGGATTCTTTGATTATGAACAATATATGAGAATTCATTCAGCTACTCCAGGCTGAAGCACAGTCTTCGGCCTGAAACCCCCAGCTTCTAGTTGCGTGTCAAACATGCTGTGTCGACAGAGTGTTTATGTCTACATACCAGACGTATGACCTCAGCCACATTGCTGCAAATTAGTTTCATGTTGACGGCTTTGTTCGGTTGCGTTACGGCACGGGTGGCTGTCCCCTCCGCTTCTCCTCCTCCCTATTTGTTTCAGCCCATACCATCTAGCAGAACTCAACAGTGTGTTCTGTTTAGTCTGTGGCCACCGGAAATCGATCACCTCCCTGTCCCATAGCATAATTGGGCAGGGAGGTAAATATGAACACAAGGGGATTTAACTCAGTTTTCAAATGGGCACTGTGTTGTTTTGTTTGCTTAGTTTGGCTCCAAGCTGCTCTTTGCCTCATAATTTGTATCTTTTCTATTGTCTTTTCATGCTCTGTAGCAACTGATAATATAGGCAAATCAGTGCCGCATAATCCTAATATTTTAGCAAAGTGTAAAAACATTTCCCTCTAAATGGTTGAAAATGTAATAAAACATGTAATGTAATACATTTCCGCACAATGTGATATCTGTTTATTTGTTTATTTGTTAGGATCCCCATTAGCTTTGCCCTAAAGCGCAGCTAGTCTTCCTGGGGTCCACATTTAAAAACATACATTAAACATTACAATTAACACAAATAGCAAACACCAAACATCAACATAACACTTATATAAAAAAAAACAAAAAACAAAAATAAAAACAAAACATTAATATGTATGAGTAAAACTTACACTGATGACTCTCTCAAAGTTACCAGGAAAAAACTACAAATCCGCATATGCATAGTATCCTACAAATATGATATTATTTGCTTTTTAAACATTGATTTCTGTGTTAATTTAGTCAGTGACAGTGGTAAAGAATTCCATATCATCACATTATTATATGACTCATAACCATCATGACGAGCATAACATTTTTAATTGATACTGAAATAATAATGTCGACTAACAGCGTAATAAGTCTGTTGCATTCATTATTAGTCAATTAAATATATGTTGCACCCTAGGGCTGGGCAATATATCAATATTATATTGATATCGTGATATGAGACTAGATATCGTCTTAGATTTTGGATATGGTAATATGGTGATATGGCATAAGTGTCTTTTCCTGGTTTTAAAGGCTGCATTACAGTAAAGTGATGTCATTTTCTGAACTTACCAGACTGTTCGAGCTGTTCTATTATTTGCCTTTACCCACTTAGTCATTATATCCACATTACTGATGATTATTTATCAAAAATCTCATTGTGTAAATATTTTGTGGAAGCACCAATAGTCATCCCTACAATATTGTCGCAATATCGATATGGAGGTATTTGGTCAAAAATATTGTGATATTTGATTTTGTCCATATCGCCCAGCCCTATTGCACCCCTTATGAAGTAATAATCACTGGTTAATGTAGTGATGTAATGTTATTACATTATCCAACAATTGAATAGATTTGCAGTTTTTTTTTTTACATTTCCAACCCATTTTGCTAAGTTATTATATTATCTGTGAGTTATTCCATTATGAGTTGCTACCTGCCTGTTCATGGAGCACGAGTCAACAGGTAGCTCAGCTTCTCCTGTCCATCAACCCCTGAAAGAGGGCTATTGTTAGTTAAGTAGTCGTGGCACGCTGCCTGTGCTCCGGCCTCAACATGGATCTCTCCAGCAGATCCACATGACGGCTGACCTTTTACAGTTACGTCAGGGAAAACAGCAGAGAGGGCCAGGGTATGAGGTCAACCCCTCCAACCTCCCAACCTCCTGTCTCCTCTGATCTGCAGCGGTCAATATTCCAAAGCTCACAACACATAAAGCATCGGATGAACTAATAATAGAAGTGTCTGTCTTGCTCCTCTAGATGGAAGATGCCCAGTGAGAGCCCCAGTCCGTGCCCAGTAGTCCCCCCTCTGCCAGCATGACGGCGAGCCGCTGCACCCCGTTGCCGGAGGTTTCGCCGGATCGGTCTCTGTCGGCCCGCGCGGGACGCCCGGCCGACCGCGACCTGGACTTCTCCGCCGAGCCCCCCCTCCCGGGCAAAACCATGGAGGAGTGCGGCGCGCCGGCTAGCGGCCAGCCTCAGTATTACACGCAGGTGTCGACCAAGCTGGACGGGCAGCTGCTGTCCCCAGTAGTGGAGGCGTTCACCAAACAGTGGTAGGAATGTTGTGTTGTTTGTTACACTCAGAAACACCTTTGTGTGTTGTGTTTGTGTGTTCTCCCATGTGTCCAAGATGGAACATGCTAATTTACATGCTGAATTTACATGATGTACACTGAATTTATGATACAACTGGATGTTTATTTGTTTTAAATTGTGGCTTTAAAAGTTGAACAGAGCTTACACATTTGTCCAAGAGATAACAGTCATTTTGAAATAGTTTTCAAGTAAAGTGAAACTATCAAAAGTAAAGCGAAACTATCTTTAAACACACTTTTAGAGAGTCGAGCCATCGGACTATACGTGAGACTGTTTTCCCTAAGCTGGTGTGTGTGAAGATAGCTTTGCAACGAGATCGGAATGAAACGAGTAAATATGGCATTCCCCACGAATGATGTAGACAACTTTGGCCAATCAGTAACTAGATGCATCCTTTCTGTTTCCTCAAAATCCGACTGGTGGTGTAACCGAAAGTTTGGCATTTCAAAGTTAGAAATTGGAAAATATAAAATCTAAAAAGCAGCCATAATCAGTTAATAACAATACTATACCAGTAATCAGAAGGAATTCGACCTGGCAGGTTGATAATGTCAGTCACATTAAACATAACCACACAAAATGATTGAAAAAAAAAAACATAGAAATGCATGAAATGGGTCTTTTTTTTTTTTTTGTACAACTGACTAAAAGTATCCTCAAAAGCATGATGGATAATTACATCAATTCTTCTCTGTTGGCCCTGGAACACACATGCCTACACACACACACACACACACACACCAATCTCATATCCCAGCTATCTCCACACCCACATGCCCAGCCCATGGAGACAAGAGGAGGCTTTGGATTAAGCAGCTGCCACAGCTGCTGTTGTCCAGGCAGAAAACAACTGTTAGTATCTCCGAGCGGTACAAGACCTAGCAGAGACCCACCATATGGACAAGCAGCGTAGGCCAATGTCATCATCGTATTAGCGCCTGTTGTTTTCATCACTAGTGAAAATGAGAATAGTCAGAAAGTAACCCGATAATTGAGTCCTGTTTTCTAATGCTAATCTGTGAATTCCTCTGGGTTTTTTTTTTTTGTTTGTGTTTTTATTTTCTCTCCATCTTTGGTGCTAAGCGCTCATCGCCGTTTTGTCAGGGTTCCTACGCAGGTCTGGAAAGTCTAGAAAAAGTATTAAAAATTAATTTGATCATTTCCAGGTCCTGAATAGTTTGGGAATTTGAAAAAAAATGTCTGGAAAAGTATGGAAAATGTTGCGGTTCAGGTCCGATACACACATAATTCTAGCTTTTATGTTGTTGTAGAGCCACTTTGAGTCCACAGTTTTTGTTGATGTGAAGAATAATGTTCAGATAGAGGGACGCTCTTATTACCCAGCCGCTGTCAGCATGCATTATATCAAATACCCACCAAAATCAAATCCGGTCAAGAACATAGGGTCTGGGAAAAATATGGAATTTTAAAATGGAAAGCGTGTAGGAACCCTGCCAATCATCTCACATATTGTGATATTTGTCTCTGTGAAGAACAGTCTTCATCTATAGTGATATGACCTAGTTAGCAGGGGCAAGATGTCTATCTGCGTAAATCATATTGAACACCAGACAAAATCTTCAAAACAAGTCAAGGTCTGGAAAAAGTATGGAATTTTTTAATTGAATATGTGTAGGAACCCTGTTTTGTTTCTGCACTGCTCTTCCCAGAGATCAGCTGTCACTCAAACAGCGTGTCCATTTCTCAGGAAGTTGCCAGGAAAGAACCATGAAGTGATGTAGTAGTTATGTAGTATGTATGTAGGCAGGCTGGTGAGTTGATAAGATAGATATAAGATACTGTACATTTCTAAAAGAATTTCCTGGAAAGAACTGCTAAACTATACTATTTACTGGAAAATACTAGGCAGAGGTCAATTTGGTAACCCAAGTCATTATTCATATAATTATATAATATAGTTATTTGTTGAAGTCCCTCCTCTAATTTCTAATTTTCTGTATAAATATTACATAATTTCATGGTTCTGTCTTGGAAACAACAGAAGAAATTGGAGGTACTTACCAACTACCATTCAATTAGTTAATGCTTAATAAGCACTAACTAACCCTTAATTAACAGTTAACTAATGTGTCTGGTAATCATTTATTAATGGTGTTCATGTTAATTAAGGTATTAATTTATACGTTATTTAATAGTTTATAAAGATGACTATTAAAAATGTATAAATGAATACCTTAGTTAACATGAACACCATTAATAAATGATTACCAGACACATTAGTTAACTGCTTAATAAGCATTAACTAACCTTAATTAACATTGTAAAATGTTACCCATAACATAATGGTTCTTTCCAGGAAACATCTTAAGAAATTAACAGCTCCTTTCTAGGAAATTATTAGGAAATAGGTTGAATCACTATTGTGTCATATCAGTCGGATAGAGAGGAGCAAAACACATTTATTTGTATGCAAATGTCACAGATTGGGGTAAGTATCCATAAGTATCCAATTTGGAGCCGTTACAAGCCGCATTAGAAGCAGAACCGGAGCTGAAATGTCACCGGACATGACACTCAAACCTAAATTGTCCTGCGCTTATGTATTGATTTTCAGATCGCTCCTGGTCATCAACTGGCCCCTGAAGTGGAAATGGATGGTATTCGTAATCAATAGGTGGAAATTACACACCAAAATGGCCCTGGGTGTAGAGGCAGCAAGTCTTTCTACTGTTTGTTTGTTGTAATCTGGGTATGTTGCAGTTAACAGTGACATGGTGCTATATCGTTTATTTAATATAAGTAATATTTTAATGAAATTCTGTTGAGAAAAGTGAAAAGTAGTAGTTCGTTCGTATGTTGCCATAAAAATGACCAAAACATTTTTGTTTTTCTTGGTTGTTTTCATGAAATGGGTGAAAATAGACACGCATTACAGAGAGATTAAGAGATTTACTCTGACGTTTGTGTATCTCAAGTGTTGTTCTAGCAGTGCTGTCTGCCATGAGTTGTTTTGTTGTTTTGATTTTTCCTGAAGATGATCGTTCCGATGTTGTAGATTTTGCCAGTGTTTATGATTTTGGAGATGGAGAGGGGCGTTCCTGCACCAGAGGCTTAGTTCCTGGTGAAGTAAGGCGATAAACGCGCATCTGTAATCACCCTGGATGAAAGATGATTAGATGCTGTGTAAAAAAAAAAAAAACTGGCAAATCATATGTTACATATCCATACAGTAATGAAAGCAAAAAGGACAAAATAAATCCTAGATGCAAATGTTTAATGCCAATCCAGATTATATTTAGATTAATGTGTCATGTAAAGTAAAAGTAGAAATGGAGAGCAAAAAATATATGTCCATGTACAGTATGTGTAGTATGTGGGTAGATTAAGATTACTTTTATTTTTGTTAAATTTAATCTCAGTGATTTCCTCATACACTGGAAAAAATCTCCAAGTCATTTAGTCAATTATTGAGTCCTAAAATTATAATTTTCTTAAAATAACTGAAGAACTCTGCCAGTGGAATTAGATAAAATCACTTGTTTCCAATGCAAATCAACTTGTTTCAATAATTGTGCAGAATCTGTGTCATTTTCATGATAGTAGTGCAGCGATCTGACTTGTTTCAAGATACTGACACTCATTTCTAGAAAATTCCTGAAACGTGAAGCTGCATTGGAAACAAGCAGAGTTATCTCTCCTCACCGGCAGAATGTTTCTCGTGTTTTAATAAAAATAAGATTTGAAGGCTGAATATGAGACTAAACGACGTGTTAAGGTGGACTTTTTTTTTTGCAGTGTAGTTATCGTGCACGGTTCACCCGGAGAACAAAGGCATTGATTCTTCTCATATTTAACAGCTCCGCCTTACTCTTCCACTTTTTTTTTAGCAAATAAACACACCCTTGCCTTTTTAAGTCTTATCACAGCTTCTGCTTTATGAAGCACAGAAGGCGTGTAGGTGTGAATGAAGTAGGTCATGCTTTTTACGATCGGAGTACTCTGCTCTGTAGACTGGTGTTTTTTTACTGGACGGCGCGTAGCCTTGTTGCTATGTGCTATGTGGTCAGAAAACTTGACACCGAGTGTGACATTTCTCTACTGTGGTGTTATATTTTGTTAAAAAGATCAATTTTATAGGTTTGAAGAGACTCTCGCCGCTGTAAAAGATTCCCAAAGAGTCACTTCATTTATTTATTTATTAGTTTATTTGACAGGGACAGTGCATGTTAAAAATTATGCCGGAATTAGCCAAGAAGGCTAGTTTTCATCCGTAGTCCCTGGGCAGGTAGTATAAAGAACAAGCATTGGACATTAGACATTAGATAGACATACATTGGTTAATAGAAGGTACACATTGGGGCCACGGACCCCCATTTGATGAGATTTTGTCTCTCGAACCCAAATCTGAGAATATTTTTATTGTCAGATATGATTTTGTCCAGAATTCCATGACTATTTGTATTGTAGGTAAAGAGATAACAGAGAAACTGTGATCAAAACAGTCATTCTTCTACATTCTCTAATGGTGTTAACTTCTCGTGAATTAAATAATGATGAAGTTTAACAGTTGATCGATTTGCTGGGGACCCCCTGGAACCCCCTCAAGGACCCCTGGTGGTCCCCGGACCCCACGTTGAGAACCACTGACATAAACTGTATAACAGTAGACAAACATAAGATAAGATCAGTTCAACTAAAATAATTAGTGTAAATTCATCAATATCATCAGTAGTTAGTAAGAGCATTATCAGTAGATAGTGGAAGTATCAGTGTCAATACTTGACTTGTATGTGTGTGTGTGTGTGTGTATGTATATATATATATATATATATATATATATATATATATATACACACACACACACACACACACACACACACACACACACACACACACACACACACACACACACACACACACACACACACACACACAAGTCAAGTAAATAGAGATCTGAACATCAACACAAAATCAATATACAGTTAAAGGAAAAAAAAAAATAAATAAAATCAGTCCGACTAGAATTAGTGACTGCATAGTTGATTACTGATGAGCCATGATTTCAAGTGATTGGAAAATGATCTGTAGGTGGTGCACTTTCTTATGTTTTCTGGTCATTTATTATTTGTATGACTGGATGGGAGAAAATACAACAAAGTCTTGACTATGCAGAATTCCGTTTAGGAACAGCTGGTTCCTGGCTGTTAACTGAAACAACAGCAACCAGATGATCCGAGGCTTGTCGGGTGCAAAATGGGAGAAATGAGTGAAATAAAAAGAATCCCCTCCTCCTTCCCCCCCCCCCCCTCAGCGCCCTGCCGGAGCGGCCCATGTGTCGGATCTGTCACGACGGCGGCGCCCAGGAGGAGCTGCTGTCCCCCTGCGAGTGCGCCGGCACCCTGGCCACCATCCACCGGAGCTGCCTGGAGCACTGGCTCTCCGCCTCGGGGACCAGCTTCTGCGAGCTCTGCCACTACCAGTTCAGCGTCCAGAGGAAGTCCCGGCCGCTGCTGGAGGTACAGGGGGAGGGCGGGGGGGGAGGGGGAAGCCTGCACGGTCAGTTTGGATGCATTTATACGGTATAGGAGTTAGGGATAGGATAATACCGATATGTTGTTTTTTTTACCCTACATATACCTACAATAGGTATAAGTAGGTATGTGTTCCTTTTTCTGTTTTTGTTTTTGAACGCAACACAGAGGAACAGACAGAATAACAGAATAAATTCCAAGCCACACTCAAGGATATAGTGGTAAATAAAGGAGGGTAAACTAGGACCTCCAGTTGGTGATCCTCATGAGGCAAACACCCACCAATATAAACAAAAATCAATCCTATCTTCAGAAAAGCATGAATTTATCCTTTTTTCATATTTTGTATTTCATTTAGAATGCCCATTGTCCTGTTGTGGCTGTAGCTCCTTATTTGGGTTTTTTTTAAATTATTTTTGAAAGAGAGATAAAGAGAGTGACGGCTTGTTACAGAATAAGAAAACCCAAGAAATTATTAAAACATTTAGATCATTCTGACACTAAAATGGCTAAATGAAAACAATTTGTAACGCTGTAATGGAATCTCTTAATTATTTTCCTGGGGTAATACATCCCTTGGGAACAATCTACTGCAGGGAGACAACAGAGTTTAACACACACACACACACACACACACACACCCACACACACACACACACACACACACAGAGGGTATATACTCCATTACACCCCATCTGTCATCTTAATCCTCCAGTAACACATTTATCCAGTCTGAGCTCATCACTGTAACACTAATGTGATACGACATGAAGAAAAAAAAACACTCTTGGACTGTGTGTGTGTGTGGGGTCATTCTTCATGACTGGAATACCCTCTTTAAAACTGAAAGGTTAAAATGTGCTACTAACACACAATAGCAAACATCAGCCAGTTCCATCACTCTTGCCTCCATTATAAAAACGTCTGAGGGCAAATTAGTTCAGGTCTGTGACTGCTGACTTACCCTGTTTTGTTTTGTAGTAAATGCTTATTTCCATAGGTTTCCTCACGTGGGATAATGATTTCAGCTTTGACCTTATTTGCTCTCCTTTTTAAAAGAATTCAAATCAATCCTTTGTGATAAAAGCAAATGAACTGCTGCTAAAATGGATCGCCATACTTCATACTGCCATACGGATAAAAAAAACAAAAAAAAATAGAAAAGATTTCCTCTTTATACCACATTGAAAAGAGATTCACCATGAGAAAAAGTTAGTCATTGATGACCCGGGGTTGAATACTGTCTATGGAAAAAATAAAACTAGGAACATCGGGTTCTTATACTGTAAATGTTCTTTTAATATGATATTGAATGTGTTGAGATGTGTTATAAAGGAGCCTTTGAGAATGCATTGCGCATGGTTCAAGACCTTTTTTATATGTAACTGTTCTAAAAGAGTTTTAACTTCTTTGTATAAGTCAATGTGTCTGTAGTAGCAGCAGTAGTAGTGGTAGCAGTAGTTGCAGAAGTAATAGTATGGACCTTATTCCCACAGCGGCCATTTTGAACACTAGAGGTGGGAAACTTTACCCGGAAGATTGGCACATCCTATATAAAAGTAGGATTAGGCTACTTAAACACATAAATGAGCACAAAATACAGATAAACCTAACTGTTACTAAATTAGGTAACAATATGAGAACAACTACCACAACAACTTTTTAATTTAGCAGGGAAGTTAGTTAGCTTACTAGCTAGTTAGTAAGCTACTAGCTAGCTACCTAGGCTAGACTCTAGCCAGTTCGCGGTAATGGACTAAATATTAAAATGTAAACATATCCCTCTGGATTCTTGAGTTCCATTCGTTTCACATGTTTTTTAGTGGAGAATGTGAAATGATAAACGTTTGTATGATCTATCTTGGTTCACAACAGTAGCACAGAGCTGAACTCGCTCTTCCAGGTAGCGTTCCCCACCCCAAGTGTTCAAAATGGCCGCCACGTGAATAAGGTGAATCATCCTGGGTCTCGGTGTGTGCGAAACGACAATGAAACCAGCCTGTGTTGCCGACTCTGGCGTGACGCTCCTTGTCCCCGCAGTGGATGCAGAACCCCGGTCTTCGGCAGGAGAAGCGCACCCTGTTCGGGGACATGGTGTGCTTCCTGCTCATCACCCCGCTGGCCACCATCTCCGGCTGGCTCTGCCTCCGCGGCGCCGTGGATCACCTTCACTTCTCCAGCCGCCTGGAGGCCGTGGGGCTCATCGCGCTCACCGTCGCCCTCTTCACCATTTACCTCTTCTGGACCCTGGTTAGTAGGCTGAGAAGTGTGTGTAGTTTGGGACAAAATAAACCGTAATTATATTCGATTAAAGCTGCACTATGCAAGGTTTTTGTGTAGAACTCCATCAGTCAAAACCAGTCAGAATTTCTGAGATTAAAGTCAGAACTCAAATAATGTTTTCACATGTGGCTCTAATCCTCTTCTGTATCTTTCTGAGCAAGTTGCTGTGCTAATCTTTGATGAACTCCCTTGCAATTCTCATGTTCCCTTTTTTCATTTCTTTGCTGGGCACTTGACTTTTGATGATTTGAAGCAATCTTATCACTTTAGTCACTATCTTGCAAAACTAAAGAGAGTGGGCATGGCAACTCTCTTTACTCTATTTTTACAAAATGGGTAAAAAAAAAAATGTGTTGATCCATTTACCCAAATTAGTCACGAAGGTTGGCGGAGGGAGGGGTGGGGGGTTGTTTACAGGCCAGAAAGTGAGCTTTGAAAGGCAAAAATCTCAGCAGCTGGCCAAGTATTCGTTGAGTCATTGGTATTGATCAACAACCCTATCAACCCTCAGCAGATCTATTATGGTCATCGGGCAGTTAAAATCCTGTAAGGGTTTGAGAAAACATTAATAACCTTGGTGATCAAGACCCAACAGTCTGCATGTTTTCATTCCCGCCCAACACTACAGCAGCTGGTTTCACTGATGAACTCCCACCTCTGGGTGAAGGTGTGTTAGTCAGTGACAGGGATCATACATGGTCCTTAAAGTGCTTAAAGTCCTTGAATTTAACTTTTGAAGATGTAAGTACTGGAATACTTGGAAAATGAGCCTGAAATGCGGGGAAGTGCTTAAAGAGCTTGAAATAAATAAATAAGCAAGTAAATAAATAAATAAATAAATAAAATGTTTGCAGTGTTTGACAGAATGCAAGTCAAACAGAGAAAAGAAGACCAAATGTCCTTATGAACAGAAAAATAATGCTGGAAAAAGTCATTGAAAGTCCTTGAATTTGATTTAATATTGTCTGTATGAACCCTGCAGTGAAGTCAGCTGCTGTGGTTGGACTGAATGAAAACCTGCAGGCTCTTGGGTCTTGATGGCAAACTACCGTATTTCCTCTAATAGTGGCCGGTAGTCAATTAAAAGCCGGGTCTCCGATAATAGCCGGGGCCGTGGTCGACACGAACAAATAAAGGCCGGCCTCAAATACAGGCCGGGGGAAACAAACAAAGGAAAAAACAACGGTGGATACCGGTAAACTCCTGGTGCCTGTTATATAATGTAACTGTAGTTTGTAGTAACGTACAAGTGCCACAAGATGGCAGTATGCCACAAGACGGCTCGGCCGGCGGAAGTCTCTGGAGCATGCCATCGATTACCGTAATTATCGGTAATGCATTGCAGTAAGTAATGCTTCTGCAGATCAGAAAACAAGGAGGCTTCGTACTAAAATATGAGCAAATATACTTATCAAACAGAGGGAATTAGAAATAAAGGCCTGTCTCTAATACAAGCCTGCTTCCAATAAAGGCCTGGTACCCTCTGCAGCTGAGGTAAATAAAGGCCACTATTAGAGGAAATACGGTACTAGGGTTAGGGGTTAGGGTTAGTTTTACAGTTACTTCTGAATTCCTGATTTTTCATGCGCGTCCTCTCTCACCGTGCGACAGGTGTCCCTCAGGTACCACTGTCGGCTGTACAACGAGTGGCGGCTGACCAACCAGAGAGTCGTCCTCCTCCTCCCCAAGTCGCACGGCGAGCCGCCGGCGCCGCCCTCTCTGCCGGGCCCGCGGCGAGAGAAGCGACCGTCCAAAGAGACGATCGTCTGAGGCCGGCCCGTCCGGGGGGGACCGTCTCAAAAGACAAGCGGGGGGTGGGGAACTCTTTGGCGAAGGTTTCACCAGCGGACGGAGGGTCTTGGATTTTCACCCCCCCCCGTCTTCTGCATTGCACTTTGCTCTGAGAACGCTTCGCCAGATTCGAGGTGCCTTCGGTCCACGTAGCGCGCCCCCCCCCCCCCCACGACAGCTCCTCCTCAAATTCACTGTGAATAAAGGAGGACTCTCTTCCCCCAACCCCCGGGACGTATGTACTGCCAAGCGAGGAATCCCGATCCTGGATGGGACTACATTACCGCAGTGTTCCGGCGGACCAAAACGAACACCAGGCCAAACTCTCTTATTTGTCACTGTGATGGTCATCTGGGACTGCCGTAATAAGAGCCACGCATTCAGGTCTTCATTTGAAGTCCCGATTAGACGTTCTCACACCACTTAACCGACTGCCTCTAAGTATTACTTAAGAATGACTGTTTACTTTGAACGAGAACGAGGAGTTTCGCAGGCACCTTTTTTACATTTGAGCGAAAAAAAAATCAAACCCACATGCTGTACTGATGCTACAGAATTGTTGTCGCATCAAAACTGGTATTCCGGACTCTAATCCGTGTGGGTCTTTGTGCCTCAAAGAAAGTCAAGCACAGCCTTAAAGTGCTGTCCCGGTAGAGGTTAATGTACGCTAATAGCTCTTATTTAATGTAATCACAATGAATTTGATTAAAGTGGATTAACCAACACCATGGACAGTTTTGGCGCTGAGATCGATCGATAGGGACACATATCAACCAAAGGATTTTTTTTTTGTTATTAATTATTGGAGACATTTTGGCTTAAAATCTTTGTTTTCTGTGTGTGTTTGTGTGGAAAAAAACTGTAAAATACAACGCTTAATCATAATTTGTTGGAATTTTCTGCAGTTTTTCCCAGTGTTTGTCATTCATTTATTTTATGTAATCATAGCATTGACATTGTATTCGCTTGGTACGTCAGACCAGGTTTTCCAAGCTTTCCCAAGCTAGAGTGAATTTTCCATGGGGACCACAAATGTAATAAAATGTCATACATTTAGTAGAGTCAAACTTTATGCTCATGTTACTTTATTTAACATTTGCATCCGATTTAAAAAAAAAAAAAAAAAAAAAAAAAAAAAAAAGCTTTGGAAACCTGGGACCTGACATGTCATGGATTTACAGAAGTATTGGTTTTCGAAAATGTCAGTATGGTGATTTTTCTTTTCAGTGACTTCATCCCCACAGCTTTCTGAAGTGTATTCATGTTTTATTTTAGGAAAGGTAATGGCATTCGCTCCATTACGATTCTTCATATTTATGTTCATGAAGGCCAAAAATCACTTGAACCATCTTCTGAAATTGAAGTGGTACAATGGAGCACTTATGTAACTAGCAAACTATTTATTTGTTCAAATGCTGTCGTTAGTCATGTATTGTTCCTTCGGGTAAAATGGGAGAATGTGTTTGTTTGGTTTTTTTTGAGACTGCTTCATTAAAATTTGGTGATTTGTCTTTTTTTGTCTGCAACTGCAGTTTATAACTTACATTCAGTGAAACCATTTTTAACAACTCCAGGACTGTGTACTTATACATAAAACAAAGCAATTTAATTAATGAACCACCATATTTTCCCTTTGTCAACAAAGTCTAAGTCAAAAATTTGGGGACACCTAGCTTTTGAAAATGTTTAATAAATAAGTGTATTTTCTTTGTCGGTTTGCAATAACTTAACCCCACTAAAGACTAACTAGGTTTAGTATGAGGAAAAAAAATAATCATACATGCAGATATTTGTGATAACACTAAAACAATTAAACTATACACACCAAGTCTGTGTAAGTGCCTAACCACATAGATGAGATTAAAAAAAATCCACCATCTCTTGGCTCATAACACTATGACATACTGATGCGCTGACCTAAATCCTGGGGATCAATAAACTAAGGCATGGGATGGCTGTGGGGAAAAGACTATCTCTCATGATGGCGCTTGTGGGCTACAGGACATTATTCTCCAAATATGACTTTTTTTCTCAAAATCTTATATTTCTTTTTTTTTTTCACAGTGGCCTTAGGACGCCATTGTATAAAAATGCTTCAAGAAGTACCTTGCATAGTTTGACAGAAGGGTGGCTGGAGGCATCTAGACCAGTGATTCTCAACCTTTATCATATCAAGGACCGCTAATTTAGTCCCCATCAGGGTCACAGACCATTTGATGGGATTTTGTCTCTCAGACCCAAATCTGAGAATATTATTATATTTATTGTTAAATATTTTGTCCAGAATTCCATGACTGTCTGTAGAGAGATAACAGAGAAACGATATTGATCAAAACAGTCATTCTTCTACATTCTCTGTTAACTTCTTAAATAATGCTAAAGTTTAACAATTCATCAAGTTGCTGGGGACCGCCGGAAACCTCCTCAAGGACCCCTGTTGGTCCCCGGACCCCACGTTGAGAACCACTGGTCTAGACCGTAATGTTTTTTAAATCAATCGCTCTCCAGAGACTTGTGATCTCAGGAAATCCAAAACAAAATAGCTCAGCATGATGAACAGAGCAAACAGAGCTTTTTAAATAGAGCAAAAACAAAAAGTGGAAAAGTTTCTCTGATGAGAATCTCCAGCTGAATCAATTTTTGAAGACTGCTGGTCTAGAAATGGCCATTTTCAAGTCAAGTGAAAGCTTTCAGGTAAAGTGTTGTAAAGTGTTTATTTCCAGATTTCTATGGATTCTATTCCTTATTTATTTTGCATTTAATATTTAAATGTATTTAATTCTAATTATGTCAGAGTCCATACTGCTGTCAGGAGCAGGGAAAAATCCACTGAAACAGGGCTGCAACAAATCAGTACTTTTTTTTTTATTATTATTTTATCATTGAAATATGAAGGTTACAGAAACATTGCATGCATAGTAACACACCAACACAAAAAAATCCAACATTTCAAATAAGTGGAAAAAAAAAAAATCATACAATCAACACTTGTTAATGAGTGGTACAATGGTTATGCAAAGTCAGCAAAAATACATTTCTGCTTAAGTTACATGAGTGTACATTTCAAT
The DNA here is from genome assembly GCF_046629955.1 of Centroberyx affinis. NCBI lineage: Eukaryota > Metazoa > Chordata > Actinopteri > Beryciformes > Berycidae > Centroberyx > Centroberyx affinis. Next base: position 27,073 of record NW_027278834.1, on the reverse strand, counting down.
CTATTTTCATAAAAAGACAAGGAACTCATGATAAGCTCAATCATTACTAACGAATCTAAATTGTCCTGAATTCCTTACAAATACAATCAATATCATGGTATTGTTTTCAGCAAATAGTGGCTTCAAAAAGATGCTGGAAGAATGCCATTTAACAGAGGTCCTCTTACTGTAAAATCCCAGGACACCACCCCCACCCCCCAAAAAAAAAAATAACACACAAATCAAATTATATAACCCACATTTTCTCAACCCTTAATTATCGATATTACTGTCACACTAGACACACTAGAATATTACATTCTATGAAGAGGCTTTTCACAAAGTTAAAATTCAAAAATTCTGACAAACGATGTTTAAAAAAAAAAATTTAAAATTTAAATATCACAGCACCTGTAACAATTTCTATGTCTGCAAGCTGTCCGCTTCTTCAGAGCGGCCAAAAGTTGCACTCTACAAGAAAACGAACAAAAAGTACATTCTGAACTACAAAATACAAATTTTTGTTCAGAAAACCGTGTTTTGGTTTCGAGTCTTCGGATAAAAAGAAACCTTACCGAAAGGCGGTTCTGCATCGTTATGAGAGAGCGTTATGAAAAAACAAAAAAAAACAGTAACAAAATTCACACAGTTCTTAAAATATACTACAAAAGATATAAAAATAGTTCTGCGTATTACAGTTGGCAGCAGAGACTGGCTGGGGGTGTGAGGAGGAGGTTGTTGGTTAGTGTGTAGTGTTTTCACATGATGGAGCAGCCGCTCCTGGCAGTGCGCGGGTCTCCCTGCAAACACAAGAAACCAGGAACAACAGTTATGCAACAATTTACTTGATGACATTTTGTCTCTTGAACCCAAATATGAAAATATTTTTATCGTTAGCAATGATTTTGTCCAGAATTCCACGACTATCTGTATTGTAGGTAGAGAGATAACAGTGAAACTATGATCAAAACAGTCATTCTTCTACATTCTCTAATTGTGTCAACTTCTTGTAAATGAAATAATGCTGAAGTTTAACAATTCATCAATTTGCTGGGGACCCCCTGGAATCCCCCCCAAGGACCCCTGGTGGACCCTGGACCCCACGTTGAGAACCACTGAATTACACAACTACTCGTTTTATGTTAGGGCTGAACGATTTTGAAAAAATACCTAATTGCGATTATTTTGACCGATATTACAATTGCGATATGATTTGCGATATTAGAGGGAATGATCATTTTTACATCATTATTCTCATTTTCATTGAAAAAACGTATTAAAATGATTATGGTGTGATTTTTGCGGGGATCTGTACCAAACAAAGATGTTTTCTTAAGTCTGTAGAATATGATGTGTAGGCCAGGACATCTCTGCAGCACCACGATATTTCATTTAAAATGCTATTTTGACACATTTCACCTTTAACAAATATTGCGCCTCCTGCGAGTTGAAAACTGCAGTAGGCCATAATCAAAATTTTATTGAAATCGCAATAAAATTTCGATTAACTGTTCAGCCCTACTTTATGTACTCACCTAGACTCCATTAGTAACCCATCACTAGACACAACTAGAGTTAGAGCAATATGGGTTTCTGAAGGCTGACACTAATACTGTTTGATTGAAGCTGCCTGCTAGTCTATTCGCCCTCTGTACTAGCATTTATAAGTAGCTTTCAATTATTTTTTGGTGGGTTAGCAGCTCGTTAAGGCAGGGTGAGGAAAGTTTTACTGCAGGTTTTACACACTGATGCTCCTGGAGCTGTTGAGTAAAACCATCCCAACACTGGAATGATTCCTCTGGTCAGACATCTGATATTAAAAATGATAACAAAAAACATATTCGCTAGCTGTGGCCAGGGAGGAGCCTCCATCTATGAAACCAAACCCCTTAATTTTATCCCTGAAATTGCCTCAATTTCTCATTACATGAATGTTAACTATCCATTAAAAATAACAAAAAACAAAATAACAAAAAGCAAGGTTAGTATCATGGGTTTATAAGGGATTTATTCATGGGTTGATTCACAGAGACACTAGTAATTAAGGGATTTTTTTTTTTATGCCTTTTGTGCAGGTTTACAGGTTATTAAGTGGAAATTAATGGAAAAGTTCCTGTTTCCCTGAATTTTACATTAAATTATGAAGTGAAGGAGTAAAAGAGTCAAGATTAAGGGGGTGTTTAAGGAGATTTCAATGGGATCTCCTCTATTAATAACTCCCTTAATTAATTTTAAGGGGATTTTGCATGAAGGAGTGAATTTATTAATGAATGAATTAATGAAAATGTCAGGTTATTGACTGACTGACTGACTAGATCTACTATTGGTCTAATGCTAAGCCATCGGTTAAACTGCTGGTTATATGCCTCTACTTCAACTGAAGGTGATGTTATGGAGATGGTGAGGCGTTTCTGGACTTTTGGACCGGACTTGTGATATTTCACACTGCTCAGTTCCACAGAAAGCAACACTGGAGACTTTTGTGACTATAGTGGACTATGAGAACAGACTCACAGACCGGGCTTGCAATGTGAAAAGGTTTATGCAGCATGTTTTTTTTTAGATGCAGTCCTCGCTATTTCACTAGTTTAAATGCATCAGAAAATATCTCTACATCAAATTAACTTGAATTTTTGGCTTTAACAGAGCTGGCAGTGCAGGTCCTCCCGATTACCCTACCCTATTTTATTTCATAGTGCTTTAACATGACAAAGCAGTGTAATGTTAAAAAATGTTTTTTGTTTTTTATTGGAAGCTACCAGACACGTTTCATTCATGTTCATCTAAACCACTGACCCATAATGTACACATAATGGTGGTGAGCACATAAATTCACCGACACATCATGTGCTTTGTGTTTCTGTACATACAGAACGCCTTACAGCATTGTCATATCATGAACATAATGCATTCATAGATTTATAATCAAGTTATTATGCACAAAGAAAATCTACCAAATCTGCTTTCAGGTTTTCAGCCATTTAATTCGTTCTTGACACAAATATCACTATTATAAAAGTGAAAAAAATGTATATTGTTGCTATTTCCATGATAGCTGGTTTATGGATGAGAACTTACTGTACATCTGAAACATGAAACACATTTGCACTTGGATAAAATACTAAATATTCCCCAAAACTCTCTGTAGTGAGGCCATGTCCCAGTTTGTTTTACCTGCTGGTGGAAGAGGTCTTCCTCGATGACCTCCACTCCCTCGTCCTCCTCTTCCTCATCCTGCTCCTCTTCTACTGCCGTCGAGTATGTAGTGGTTCTCCTCGCCACCTCCTGCCGACACACACACACACACACACACATACATACAAGGTATTGAATCATCCATCTGTGGATGGTGAGGTTTTTGACCAAGAGGAGAATCTATGGCAGTGAGATCTGACGTAAATATCAGATCAAGAGTAGAATCAGGGGAAAAGAAAATTACAGAAAAACATATGGGTTCACTCACAATGTGCATCTAAAAGTGGGAGTATTTATTGTGTTCTTTTATCTTTCTATTTTACTTGATTTGTTTCTTTTAATGCAATGCATTTTGCTTGTTCTTTTATATGAATTTTATCTTCTTATCTGTCTTTTATCTGCCTTCTATTGATGTAAAGCACTTTGAGCTGCATGTTGTGTATGAAATGTGCTATACAAACAAAGGTTAGTATTATTATTGTCATTATTATTATTACCGTCTGGTTATGAAACCATGTAGTGCTTGTAAAGTTGGAACCACAGCTCACACTGGTGGCCAAAAGGTGTAACTACAAACAGGTTTGGTGGCTCATAACCACTTGGGAACCTTTCAAATCCAGTGTGTATCGCTCATTAGCCAAAAGGTAACATCAGGAAGAGACACAAAGAGCAGTTAGCATAAATAATAGGGAGTGTCCCATAACTTGTTTTGTGTTGGTGGATAATTTGATGGTCGGACCAAATGAATGAAACTTAGATGAAGGCAAATGAAAGAACGGACAGAGACAGTGGATGTGAATGTTAAGGAGGGTTGTTTGGAGATGGATGAATGAAGGGAGGAGTGGATGGGTGGAGACGGTCGGGCGATCGGCTCACCTCTCCCTGAGGGTTCATCAGCGCCACGTGGAGGTCCTCCCCTGAGCCCCAGGAGGTCTGGCCCTTCCACACCAGGTCTGTCGGAGGGTTGGAGCTCACCCCGGCGCTGGAGGCCCAAACCTGGGGACACAGCATATTGGGGACACATGAGGAAACAATTCTTCTCTAACGCTTAGTTCAGAAAAAGTCTGGACCCACCTGATTGAATGTACCATGTTTTTCATTCTCTTAAAGCCATTTTGATCTAAAGGCGTATTCTTAAATGCTTGAAATGTGTTTCTTAGACAAATATAAATAGTAAAGTTGATCCTATGTATGAATTTCTTTCCAAAGCCTTTGCCTTTCCATCAAGGCAAAGGGCGGCTACTTAAAGAATCTAAAATATAAGATAGTTTGGATTTGTTTAACACTTTTTTGGTCACTGCATAATTCCATTTGTGTTATTTCATAGTTTGATGTCTTTACTATTATTCTAAAATGTGGAAAATAGTAAAAATAAAGAAACTGCCCCCAAACTTTTGATGGGCAGTGTATTTTTTATTCTTTTTAAGATGCTACCTGGAAATGATTTTAAGATCAATTTAAAAGATGAATTTAAAAATAATAATAATAAAGAAACAAAAATTTGGCAAAAGCAGCCTATTTCTGATTGCACATAGCAAATGAAAGTTCTGAAAATATTTGTTTTCCCCCTGGTTTTCCACGATGCAGCTGTGCCACAGAAAAACAGTAAAGTCACAATTATGTAGAAAATCAAAATTGCCCTGCAGTTGCGTCTCACAGCCTCTAGATGTCACTGAAGTGCGGCTGAGCCTTCTGTCTCTCCTGAGGCTTCAGGTCAAGAGTTCTTGACCCAGACAGCAAGTGACAACTAGGGGACATTTCTACAGTATACATAAGTATACTAAATGTCATTTCAGTGTTTTATGTCCAGTCTTCCTCTTTATCAGCTATGGTACTGCATACAGTGTAAAAGTGCTTCTGTTTGAGTTGCATCAAAACATTTGCCTGTGGGGTTCAGCAGCTGGTGCATGATATAATTTCTCATATTTGGTCTGTGTCAACTATGATGAAAGCTATGACTGGTTAAAATATTACCATTTGATTAATAGCGCATGGCTTTAGCAATGCTACCGTTAAAGAAACACTACATTCCCACTTGCACTTTGTGATGTGGTTATGGCGTTGTCTAGCTCAGTGGTTCTCAACGTGGGGTCTGGGGACCACCAGGGGTCCTTGAGGGGGTTCCAGGGGGTCCCCAGAAAATTGATTAATTGACTTCAGCATTATTTCATTTACAAGAAGTTAACACAGTTAGAGAATGTAGAAGAATGACTGTTTTGATCATAGTTTCTCTGTTATCTCTGTTTTTTTTTTTAAATTATAATTGCATTTATTAGACAACGAGTTAGCTATTTATTTCTGTTGATGAATATATTGATCCACCTGGGGGGGGGGGGGGGAACTGAGAAATGGGCAGTCTAAGAAATAGGACATGCATAATATGACCAGCTGGAAGTGATATAATATAACATAAGAGAATAAAATGGATACTACTGCAGGTCCCATTCACATTTTTTGGTGAAACTACACAAGTCATGGCGTTTGCCTTATTTCACTTGTCTTAACTCGAGCAGACAGATGAACGAAGTCTTACCGTGACTTTCTGGCCGGCCTTCAGGACATATTTGGGGGTGAACTTGTAGGTGGCCGTGGCCTCTCCGATGGTCTTGGTCATCTCATACCCCACCATGGCCTGGTCCTGAGACGGACGTCGGCATAGAGAATACAGAATTACACCTCATGTACAAAAAGTTGAAATCTATGAGTCTTTAATTGCAGCGAACCAAAACGATGCGATAACCCCCCCCTCGACGCGGGACCTCACCTCCTCGCCGGTGTTGTGCAGGCGGATGAACTTGCCGTCGGTGTCGAGCTCGTCGATGCAGACGGGCCCCGTGGCGGAGGCAGAGTGGGCGATGGACACCGAGCGGCTGGCCTCGTGCTCCTCCAGCTCCACGCGCTTCCGCTTCCCCTTGGTGGTGCGGACGCTGCGGCTGCTGGACGAGGCTCGCGACACCGTGACTCGAGACGAGGGGCTGGGTGACAGCTTCAGCCTGCGGAGGGGGGGGCAACACTAGTGTTAGGGCGTTTTCACACCTATAGTTCGTTTGCTGTGGTCTGAATCAGTTGATGAGTTTGTAAACTTGGAGCGTTTTCCCCTTGGTTCGGTTTCTTTTCACACGGAGAAAAATCCAAGCGAACCAAAATGCATCACAACAAACAACGTGAGAACGTTCACTCCGCTTATTGGTCAGATGTGTCTGGGGCGGGAGCAAGAAAGTAAATACAGGAAGAAGGTCCTGTGTTCTGGACTAGTGCACATTGCTATGCAACATGGAGCAACGGCAGAGTTGGCATTTGCTCATAACTGTTGTAATTATCTGGGCAATATACCAGGCAACACTGTACCAGCAGAATGTCCAATGCACTTCGAGGAAACCTCTTGAAAATGCTATACTGGCTATACCTGCTATACCTGCTATACCTGCTGTACCTGGCTATAGGAGCCGTTTAGCTCAAACTTGCGGAGTAAATTGAGTACACCTGGTAGTTGGGTCGGATCGAGGTCGGATCACGTTCCCCCCTCAAACGAACCGCTCCAGAGTTTGTTTGAGACCGGACTGAGACCGCCTCCTCTAAAGGGTCTCGGTGCGGTTGTTTTGGTCCGCACCTGAGTGCGATTACTGTGTTCACACCTGCCCAAACGAATCGCACCAAGGGGGAAAACAAACCAGAGTCTGATTTAACCGGACAGGTGTGAAAACGCCCTTAGACTGATGTACTGGGGCAATGCAGAAGCTTTGCAGTTGTGTCAGAAATCCAGCAAACAGCTACGGCCATCATGGAGGTCCATTGGAGAATTGGCTTAGCAAAAATAATGTCTGATACAGAGGCTAGAATAAAGAGATATACCTGAAAAAGATACAAGTCATGGGTGTAGGTCCATACAGTAATGGTCTAGCTGAAAGCACATGGCTTGATAAGGTAGATGTAGGTTACTGTGACACAGTACACTGTGGCTCTTCTCAAGCTACAAGTCAGAGCAGAGTCACGTCAGTTAACCTGAACAAACTGTTGGCTCTTGGTTAGCAAGTTCACTTAGCCTGCTCTTGGTCCCGCCCCTGCTTCACCCTTATTGGTTGGTGGAACTCTGAAGTGACATTGACGAGCGGTGTGCTTCAGACAAAGTTGAAATTGTTTCAACTTGAGAACACTTATAATTATGAAGAGATGTTTCTGTGTGTCTGTTTAGTATTATAATAATAATGCATTAATGTTAGGCACTTTGACTGTACCCCTACATTTTTGACAGGTGTTCCCAAAACCCCCCCCCAAAAAAACAGTAAGCATAGAGCCCTGATGTAGACTATAGCTATGTGTTAATGTGTGTGTGTGTGTGTGGCTGCATCTTGTCTAGGGCTGGGTATCGGTACTCGATACCTTTAAGGTATCGACCGAAATAACCCAGTACCAAGTAGTATCGAAACGTCTCCAGTCAAACGATACCTGCATTCGATACTTTTTGTACACAGATCTAGAAAGCGTGCTGAGATGCCACCAGAACGTAAAAAAAAAGGTATCGAATGAAGTACTCTATTGGTATCGGTATCGCTTTAAGGGTACTGGTATTGGTACTGGTATCGCGATTTTTTTTAAACGATACCCAGCCCTAATCTTGTCCTCCAGTGCTTTCGGTGTGCATGGCGGTTCAAATCGGTAGGCTCGCGTGCGCCCTGACCTCTCCTCCTCGCTCTCCAGCAGTTTGCGGTAGGCACTGATCTCCATGTCCAGGGCCAGCTTGACGTCCAGCAGCTGCTCGTACTCGTTCAGCTGCTGCTGCATCTTGGCTCGGATCTCGGCCACCTCCCGCTCCTTCTCCGCGAGGAGCCGGCGGCTGGTGTCCTTCTCCTGGTCCAGCGCCGCCTCCAGCTCCCCGATGCGATCGCACCAGCCCCGAGTCTGACCGCGGACGAGAGAGAGTCGGAGTTTACGCATGCGTCAGGGAGCAGGACTTTCATTATCCATCATTTGGAAAACATTTGTATCAGCTTTGATAAAATGATTGCCGATATGAAAATGAAACTCAATACGTAGTAGAGCTGCAACGATTAATCGATTAGTTGTCAACTATTAAATTAATCGCCAACTATTTTGATAATCGATTAATCATTTTGAGTGATTTTTGAAGAAAAATAAGTCAAAATTCTCTGATTCCAGCTTCTTAAATGTGAATATTTTCTGGTTTCTTTCCTCCTCTATGACAGTAAACTGAATATCTTTGGGTTGTGGACAAAACAAGACATTTGAGGACGTCATCTTGGGCTTTGGGAAACACCGATCCACATTTTTCACCATTTTCTGACATTTTATAGACCAAACAACTAATCGATTAATCGAGAAAATAATCGTCAGATTAATCGACAATGAAAATAATCGTTAGTTGCAGCCCTAATACATAGCATTGTTGAACACGAAAGATTACTCAAGTTGCAGGATTAAGACTTAAGACTTGTGGCTGCAAAATGGTTTGTGGTACAATATGATAAAGAAAACCTACAAAGGGATGCAATCTGTAATCTAGGTGGGGAGATGAAAACACCCCAAGGCACATTTAAAAATAATCCTGCCTCAAAACAAAAAAAAAAAAAAACCCTCACATTAGTAAATTACTTAAAAAATAAAAAATAAATGAAGATGCAAAGCCACTATTGCCCTGGATAACAGAATCTAAATGGCAGCAGGAACAATAGGGAGTAAAAGACAACAACAATCCATAAGATGACAACTGAAATAAAAAAATTATTAAAATAGTCAGTTGTTAAATTCCCTGATATTCCCAATTTACCCAGAGAAATTATAAAATTCACTTACTTTCTCTGTGTGGAATACACCTTTAAAACTTCCATGAAATGCCTAAATTCCACGACCCAACGGGAACACGCGTTCATTTAACATTATCAACCTTTACGGCCATTTCTGGGGGAAATACGGCGGAAAAACCGTCATTTCAATACGCGTGCCCCCTCACCTCACCCCCTACACGGCCCCTCACCTCTTTCTGCAGGCTGGCCAGCTGGGCGGCCAGGCTCTCCATGCGCAGGGTGGATTCCCGCAGCTCCTCGCGGGCCATGCCGGCCGACGCGCTGTTCATCTCCGACAGCCGGCGAAAGTCCTCCAGCTGGGGGGGGGGGGGGGGGGAGATGGAAAAGACGGTTATGGCGTCGGGAAAGGTCTAAAATGTTTCCTACGCGTTCGCACACACATACATGTACTTGTGTGCAGCCACTACTAGAAGAGGAACTGGCGAAGTGTCAGATCATTTCCTGGCAAGACGAGGAGGAAGTCCTTCACCGAGAGCGAGAGAAGAGAGAAAGCGCTGGGGTGTTTTGGTGTGTTTACCTAGTAGTTGGAGTTATTCAGTGGTGTAGTGGTGCCTGGAGAAGTGGGTATACACTTAATTTATGCCCCAAAGTTTGTTTTAAAGCGGCCCGTCCAGCAAAGGATAAACGTCCTGTGTTATAAACAGTGACATGTAAGACTACTCTTGCATATTTAGTTCACCCAAAAATAGGCCAGTAGCCTAGTATTTGCATATTGTCACTAACTTCTGCTGCTTGACTTCAGGGAGTAAGGATCATTATGAAATTAACATTAGCCACAGAAGAGGGGCAGATTTTGCAATCAATACTGGCCCACAGACGATAGGGTGAGACATAATTATGCATTTTGAGTGAACTATTCCTTATTCCTTAGTCCATCCACACATGAAAATTGGACAACTATTCTCTCACCTTGCAAGTAGTCTATGGGCCAGTAGTTTCTTTTGTAAACTGTCTCTTGGAACAGCTGATTTGCAGCAGATAGTGTAGGCCAGAGTGTGCCACCATTATAAAATTAACATTATTTGTCATGGGGCAGTTTGCAAATGTTAATTTCGTTGACGAATAGTTTTCGTCATCGCCATTTTTTCATTGACGAAAACGAGATAACTAAATAAAAAATAATTTATGATGACAAAAACTATCACAAAGTGTATTGACAATTTCGTCGACGAATAAAAACGAGACGAAAATGTTAGGGAGAGACGAGTTGGGAAGAGATCCAAACAGAAGTAGTCTCTTTGTGCGGTCTGTCTCTCGCTCTCTCTCTCTGTCTCTTGCGCTCTCCCTCTGTCTCTCTCCCTCTGTCTCTCTCTCTCTGTCGCGTTCTCTCTCGCTCATTCTCTCTCTCTCTCTCTCTCTCTCTCTCGCTCTTTGCAGCACTCTACTGAATGATGCGCATCAGAGGGGATTTAGAAGTGGGTATGCGCAATGCCGACTGAAAAATAAGTAGGTATACGCCGTGTACCTGCGTATACCATGCACTACACCACTGGAGTTATTCATGTATTTGCCAGTTTTGAATGATTCTGAAATGGTTGAAATGCCAGTGGAAGATATGGCAGCTGGCAACAACAGGTTCATTCCTCTGCAGTGTCATATGAGCCTGTGTGTCTGTGTGTGTGTGTTCATACTTTGGCCAGGTAGGTGTTCTCCAACGAATCCTTGTACCCCTTGACCTGTTCCTCGTGCTGGGCCCTCATCTCGGTCAGAGCCTGGGCCAGCTTGAACTCGTATTCCTCCTTCCGCCCGGAGTCGACCTCCACCAGCTGGGTGGCGTGCCTGTACCGGCTGTCCTTGATCTCCTGCGAGAGAAAAAAAACAAAAAACAGCACAGAGTCAGTGGCCGAGAACATCGTCGCAATTTTGCGCCGTCTTGATTTGCTCATGTCGAACCGATTTGAAGTCAGGGAGAATACGAACCTCAAACGGGGATACATATGGAAGGTTCATATGCCGTAAACACTCAAATGTTTCACAATAGAAAGGCCAAACTGCTGTGAATTAACAGCCGTTTTTAAATTTGAAAGTCCCTGCATGACTTTTCTAGAATCACGACTTTCTATACAAACCAGTGATGCAAGGAACTAGTAGTCACAATTATATTACCCCTCCTTAAACTGAAAGCTTGTTGATCTTCTTAGACCCCGAAAACCCACTGGCCCTTCTAGTGTTAACTCGGCAATGGCAAGCAGAAGCGATAAACAAAACGGAACTAAACGTTAAGACGGCAACACATCTACGGTGAATCACAATGCTGTGTGGATGCCAAGCACGGAAAAGAGTCAAAGCTAAATGGAGTAGGATAACAATTCCGTTGGGATGATAGTTGCGTAAGAGTCAGGGCGGCGTGGTTGATTTCAGGTCAGCGGGTGCACCGGTCAGTCAATGAGTGTAATCAGATAAGCTGGGCCACCACGCAGCAGAACACAATGCACCGCTACCCTGAGGGAAGCATGCATGTCAGGCTATTGCCCAGCTTATCAATGGGACAGTGTGGGGTTCAGTTTCCCTCCCATCTGCTGCTCTAACAGTGGTAAAGCCAATTGCTGAGTGGGTCCAGACACACTAAGATAGAGTCGAGACTCTCACCGAAGAGTGCATTTTGTTTTGTTTCTTGGCTGATTTTCCAAATCTTGGGATGTATGTGTTGCAGTCAGTGTAGGAAAAGAAAAAGTACAAATTCACCCATCATTCACCTTTGCCAAATGCAGGATAAAAATGTGCATTTACTGGTGGGGTACACATTTCCAAAAGGTGAATGTGAATTTGGCATTACTTGCTCCCATGAATCTACCTTTAAGTTGCCAATTAAGAATCCTAACATAGAAGATGAATTAAGAATGCTAAAAAAAGCCACTCTAAAAAAAAAAACAGTAGTCCAACAAGTGGCCCAGTGAGTTACTGTGAAGCTTAGACCTATAGTGAGAGAGTATGTGTGTGTTTGTGCACTTGATTGTGCAAGAAAGTCTTGCTTATTTTCACAACTCAGTGTTGCACAGATTGGATTTTTTTTCTGCTTTATTAATCCACTGTCTGAAGGGACTTTTGACTAAAAGATAATTTGAGGTTCAGAAATGTGATTCAGAGTTAAGATAGATTTATATTAGATACCTTGAAGATGACTGTACATGAGATATGATGTAGTGGATATGTAACTAAAATTGCAGTTAAAGTCAAAGTCTCTTCCATCCTTCCTCCTGCTTGTCGGAGGAAGGGTGGAAGAGAGAAAACTAAGCTTTGTCTCATACCAAAGAGGAACCTTCTTGACGCAATACCCACTGTGCGATTTCTATGTTTCACCAGCACCCACGGTACTGTAAGCTTGCTTAGAGACGTACAAAATGCTAAAAGCGCCTGCATACACATTAAGCAATCTATTGTTCAATGTAGGAAAAATTAGGAAAAAACTTTGTACTATATTGAGTGCAAATTTCCCTGCACTCTTCCTTATGATTAAGTACTAACAACTAACAACTCAAAAAAAGGTTAATTTTAACCTTGGTGGTGGTCTTCAAAGGGTTCAAGATACTAATGTTATCAAATCTGTGTACAAAGAGGAAAATATACTTAAAGCTGCAACACTTGGCTGGCACCACTAAAAAACATACAGAGTGTACAATATAGCATTATATTCTCACTAATAATTTCCTTTTGTTCTCATCTTCTAGAGATAAATGTTCCCTACCTTATTGTAACCACAGAACTTGAATGGATAGAATGGTCTTGCCCATCCAAATCAATGTTCCTGGATGGTCGGAGTGGCAGCCATTTTTGTCAATTATTTAAAGGATAAGGCTGGTGTTTTTTAACTTTCTTACTGTCAACAAATCCTATGAAAATAACAAAATCAGCAATGATTTTTTTGATGAAGCTGGTGCCCAATGCAGCCATGTCCCAGCAGCCATAGAACTCCGTTGCATTAAAAAACTATTAAAAACACGTCACAGAGCCATGTAGTTGCTCTGGGCAGCATATTTCATCATCGCGATGCACCAGGCCGGACGACTTTTTCCTCAAACAACTTCATAAGCCGGCTGTAAACACTTTGCGATCTCAGGAACATAGTTCCATAGCATCGAAAATAGTCCCCGGCGTAATGAAGTAATAACTACAACAATCGGACTTTTCGTGGTAACAGTTAGTGATTTTTAAAATGTAAACTATGTCTTTGTGAGCTGTATTTCAAGGTTTTTAGCTTACAATTGGAGCCAATGACTTCCAGTTTGAAGGCTACAAAGGGAACGTGGGAAGTCAGAAAGTAACAGGAGTAGAGCAAACGCATTGTTGATTTTGTTATTTTCATAGGATTTGTTGACATAAGAAATGCATTAAAAAACACCAGCGTTATCCTTCAGTGCAAATCGATTCTTCCTCCGTCCACTGTGGCCGCTTGGTTTGTGTGTCTTCTTTGGCCGCATGATCTCGCAAGGTTTGGTAACGTAGAGGCTGAATACAATGGAGGAAGACTTGATTTGCATTAAATCATTTATAAAATTTCGTTTTTTGCCCTTTTTGAAGTCTAAAGGACTGGCCTCCATTTACTGCAATTGTTTGGAAAAAAGCTCTTCAGGCAGTGAACCTGGCAAAATCCTGGTTAAGTTTGTACTGGCATGACCGAATTTTTACTTTTAGGTGAACTATCCCTTTACCGCCCTTTCATGCATGATTTGAACATTTTTGACTTTGGTGACTCCTAGTGGCACTATTGCAAAATGTCTGTGTAGATTCAGTTCAGCCATCCAGGTAGTAAGATGTCCAAAAAATATAAAAAAACAAAATTCACTGGATTTAAAATGACTTAAAATGTCGCTTCGACCGCACCACCACCTCCCCACCGCGTGAACTACCAGTATCCACATGCAAAAGGATTTTCAGTAAGAGGTAACGTGAAACTTTCCTATATTTCATATGCAATATTGACATGATTTGATTAGGGATGGGCATGAGTACTCGATATGGATGTCAGTACAGTTCAACATATAGAGTACTCGCATTTTTTTTTTGCTTTGTAAAAAAAACATATATGTATATAATAAATATAAACGTAAATTGACCCTGTTCTATATTAAAAGTTTACATTTTTTGGACGGGACTGCTAGCAAAAATGATAGATCTGCGCACGTATCGTTACAGGATCTAACTACATGAATGAAGCATCGGCGTTTATTTTAGAACGTGGTTGTATAAAATCTGACTCAAGATAGTGGTCAATTGGTTATCTGAGGGGGGAAAAAATTCTATAACAGAGCTGTGGTTCAATGGCATCTTTTCTACCAAGAGGCAAACTCTAGATGACTATCCATTTCATTTGATCATCTAACACTGCTATCACTGCATAGTATTTTTGTTTAAAAATATAGTGCAGCAGTGCTTTAGGGCTATGCAGCTAAGATTTCATTTGTAAGCGCACTAAGAAGAGACCTAAAAAAACCCCCACAACAGTGGCATACACACAGTCTGTGAGCACACACAAAGACACAATACTAGCACTGCAGGCAACATACATGAAAAATAGCACATCAAATGGTTACATAAAAAAATCTCAATATCATTCTGGACAACATCGTCAACACCAGGAGTTTACACTCACCCACTATAGAAGGCGAGGCCTACCCTATCAACAACATGGCTCCCCTCACGTGACCAGTTGTGTTCACCCAGGCACTACAGTTCGAGAGCATGGAATTAGTTACATCTGAACATTACATGGTTCCATAAAATATCATGAATAGTTCAACGTAAACAATAACCAAAGTATTAGGGCTGAAACTCCCGATTATTTTTATTATAGTTTAATCTGTCAGTTATTGTTGTTTTTCCGATTGATTGGATATAGAGATGTTCCGATACCATTTTTTCCTTCCCAATACCAATTCCGATACCTGAACTTGCGTATCAACCGATACCGCTATTGTTGTATGGCCTGGCTCAGGCTAAACCCTTTGTAAAACATGAACAAATACATACAGAAAATGAATGCCATAGAACTTTATTATCTAGTTTGACAGTCAGTTATAACTGAAAAAGAACATAAATAAATAAATCTAGGAATAAATAACAATTCCTTTAAAAAACTGTTAATGTGCAGCCACAATTTAGTAAAATAGAAGACAGTTAAAATTTTAAATAGTACAGTAACAGTATAAATTTAGTATATAAGTATAGATTTCCAGGAAATCTGCCGTTTTATCCGGGTGAAACTACTTTAAAGTTGATTTTTTTTCGGTGCATAGACTCGCATACTTGCCGATACCCGATCCAGCATTTTAGGCTGTATCGGAGGCATTTCCAATACTGGTATCGGAACAACTCTAATTGGATAGGCATTGATTGATCATTTAGTCTATAAAATGTCATAAAACAATGACAAATGGCCATCACAGGTTAGTGGAGCCCACAGAGACGTTTTAAATTGCTTAATTAATCTGATCAGCAGCCAATAAAACTCCTAAAAGTATATGAAACAGAGAAAAGGAAGCATCTTATCATTTGTGAAGCTGTAACCAGCAAATGTTTGGATTTTTACTGATACTGAATAAATGACTAAAATCGATTATCATAATTCTAATCAAGTGATTTTCTGCCAATCAACTAATAGCACTACAAAGTATACAGTATGTATTTGACAACACTAGTTCATCACAGATTACTCTTACTCTTCCTACAAGGCAACAATTGTTCAATTTGTATGACATCCAAAAAGGATAAAAGTGACACTTATATTTGAAACTTATGCTCACACACAATATGCAAAAGTCACAATACTAATATGCCATTATCTCAAACAATTTAAGTGTTTGGTGTGATTCAAATACTTAATTCATATATCTTCAGAGATGGTTTGCCCAACCCCTAAATCCTACCTCAAACTGGATCAATATTACTTATGTCTGGCTACATCACCCTTAAAGCTGGGGTAGACATTTTTTTTAGAACCACATTGGAAATATTCTGTGAAAATCTCTTTACAGTGACAGCTATCAACAAATCAAACGCTCTGAGAGAAAAAAACATCCGGTCTCTGTGACTGTCCCAGGCCCTATAATCAGAAGAGATCATGTCAACCAGCCATAATCCAAACTGAATACTGGGACAGGAACAAACTTGTGTTCAGACCTGTTTATCAAGAAGGAGCCACATTCAGGTCAATCAGTCAACCGGTGTTTGGTAGCAATGGCTTTGCAAATGCAGTAGCTAATCTATGTGTGACCAAAAAAAAAAAAAAAAAAAAAAAAAAAAAAAAAAAAAAAGCTGGCAAATATTTCAGTAACCACTAGACTGATCTAGCAGAGCTGTGTTTTCCGTAAATGGTTTGGAGTGAAGTGCAGAGTGAACCTCGCTCAACGAATGTTTGTATCACAATGCGTTTGTAAATGCAATGACTAATCTATGCTGACAAAAATTATTTTTGCTGCCGAATAACAACTAGATTGAGCTAGCAGAGCTGTGTTTTGTGTAAAATATTTGGAATTTATTAAATTTGCAGTGCTTTAGAACACCTGAGCCTCGTTTGGAGAGGGAGTTATGGGAGGGAGGTAGGGGGCAGAGAGGGAGGCGGGGATTTTGTTGTTGTATACTTTCAAATTTTTTGCTCAATTCTCCAAAGTCGCCTTCCCCCGCTTTGTTCTTTCTTGTGTCAGTCCTTCTCCATCCCTTCCACTTGGCTGTAACTGCTAGCCAAATCAAGTGTAGAAAACTCCATTCCTTGGGGCTCAACCATTGCAGAAGACCCAGACAGAATCCCTGCTTTGCTAATGGGCATGTTGGGTCCTTCTCAACAAATATTACTTTCATTAGTATGGCCAGGCAAATTACAGATGCCTCCACAACCACTTTAAAGTAACAAAGGTATCCAAACCACTTGGCCCACTGGGTTAGTGTAACCATCAACAGTAAAAGTTAGCAAGGTTTTGTTTCAACGATCAATTCAAGCCCCAAACTATGAACGAATGGCATAGTCAAAGTCACACAGACACTGGACTAAAGACCAACACCTTTAGACAATCTTCTACAAAATGTAATTTAATCCGCTCAAAAATCATCTGGCGTTAAAACGTAAATGGAAACCTTGACTGTACTCCGTAAGACCAACAAACAACTGCAGGAGATATTTACCCTCTAAAGCACTGAAATCATACACATAACTAAGCACACAAAAAAAGATATATTTTTCACTGCACTTCAATGCTAACAATTCTCAGCTGTATAAGATAAGATAAGATAAGACTTTATTAATCCCCTTGGGGAAATTCGGGATCCATCGGATAAACCAATCAATCCCAGGATGGTAAAAGCATGACATGACTGTGTAGCTGATGTGAAGAAATTAATGTCCAAAGATTTATATCACTGAGTCAAGCAAAAATGGGTCCCTTGATATTGGCCCTGAGCACATCTCTAGACAAATTCAGTTGTGTCTTGGCCCTTTACTTCCATAGACCAAGCTTTTTTTTAAGAATATAAGGGTTGTCTTTGATTATGGTAATGTTTAAACACTGAGCCATATTATAAGATCGTTGAGTATTTTTTCATTCCAAAGCTGGTTAAAAAAAAAATATTGTTTTGGCTTTTACAACACAAATTTGTTTACATACCCTCATCTTGTTTGAACAGATTCCAGATTGCAGAGAATTCTCTTTCCTTCACAAATGTTGGACCACATTACCCCTGTTTGAACTCATCTACACTGTGTGCCTGTGAGTTTGATTGTAATTTGATTTGAAAACTTTCAAGTCTTGTCCAAGTCTGGATACCTAGCTATATCTCATGTATGTATAACCCCCCCCCCCCAGCTGCAGCCTGAGACCCAGGCTGCACAACAAATCCTAATGCCAACTACTGTGACGATGTATTGATGTTTGGTCTTACTTTTTAGAGCGTCATTTCACCAAATAGCATTTTCACTGATAGACGAGAACATAGCGGAGGGATACCATTTAGGAGAGATAGGCTAGCTCCTATTTGGGAGACCGGATCTATTTTTATTTTTAAATAGTAATTTTAGTGTAAAGCAAGGACAGAAATGCAAAATGACGAAGGACCCAAGATTGCTTCATTGTTTTAAAAGCAGGATCGGTTGTAGAATCTGTTCACCAACTTGTTAAATGTCAGTTTTCAGGCTATTTTCATGGCCTCATTCAAATGAATGGGAAGTAAAAATCTGAACGCTACAAACTCCTCCCAGCTGTATCCAATCTTAGCGATTAGTTTATATTCTGGTTTTCATGGTGGTCAAGTGGCAATAACCCCCATGTTAAAACTAAGTGGAATGTTGCTTTAACCTCCTAGGCTCAACTGGCATCATTATGAACGCACCTTTAACTGCTACACGGTGTCAGTAGGGATGGGACAATAACTGGTATTACTATATATAGCGGTAAAAAACATTAACAATTATGACACCTTCCCTAATTTTTATTACCGTGACCACCGCAATAACCGGCGACTTGTTGGAAGGCAGAATAACAAACTCAAACACACAGCACAGGCCCAGTTCTGTCTCGTATGTCATCATTATATTTTATTTCCTCCAGAAGGGGGAGCCCTCTAATCCTCTACCACTCATTGGGAAGTGAACAGCGTGATTGGGAGCCGGAGCGGAAGTGTAGGCTGAAGCCTTCCCGTGGTTGACTAGCGGCTAAATGGCTAACGCGATTTTCCATTGAACACAAATAATAATTTGTTCTGCAACTAACAAAGCAACGAATGGTGTTGAGATTCACGTCTCGGCTCACTACGTACCATAAGCTTTTAGACGATCTGCACGTTTGTTATTTTAGGCATAGAAACTCACAGAAAAGACTTTGTATGGAGTACAATGTAGAATGTACCAACTGTTGACAGCGGGGAAGATCCGACTGGGTGGGGAGTAGATGCAGTTGCGTATGGGTAGTAGGGCTGAACAATTAATTAAAAATTTTAGCGAAATCGCAATATGGCCTACTGCAATTTTCAAATCGCAGGACGCGCAATATTTGTTAAAGGCGAAATGTGTGTCAAAATACCATTTTAAATGAAATATTGTGGTGCTGCAGAGATGTCCTGGCCTACACATCATATTCTACAGACTTAAGAAAACATCTTTGTTTGGTACAGATCCCCGCAAAAATCACACCATAATCATTTTAATATGTTTTTTCAATGAAAATGAGAATAACGATGTGAAAATGAGAATAACGATGTAAAAATGATCATTCCCTCTAATATCGCAAATCATATCGCAATTGCAATATCAGTCAAAATAATCGCAATTAGATATTTTTTCAAAATCGTTCAGCCCTAATGGGTAGGTAAGTGATACAGGGACTTCACTAAATATGAGTTCAGGCTCATGACAGTAACTGCCAACATTTTTTCACAGTAACCTGTGAAGCTGTAACTAGCTGTTTGGCTACTGTAGCTTGTTCCCTTTGCAGGAGATGGAACATTCCAACTAGCGACACTAGGTTATAAGCATGCTGGGTAGTGTAGTTTAACTAATTTTATCGTTCATGTAACTAATACTGAATGGATTTTTGTGAAATAAAGCCAAGATGTGTTGATGCTTAGTACAACATATTTCAAAATCAAAGCTGTATGCTTTTTAGATTGCTTATGTGAAGTAACCTCCCATATAGGGAAAGTCAATGGTTGATGGAAATGTCAACTTTGCCCTCCTGGGGATAATCAGGCTGCAAGTGATAAATCAGAATCACCATCCCTGTCAAATTCTCCTGCTAAGGTTTTCATCTTTGTAATAATTATCGAGATAATATCGTACTATGAAATTTTCATATCAGCACAGGCCTAGGTGTCAGCATCGCCAAATTTGAAGGACATCACTCACATGCTCCCAAACATATGTAAAACTACCCAACTGAAGACATGCGTGAAAGTCTGATAAACCATGTGTATGTTATGGCCCCAGTATCAAGTGTTTCGTCAGAGTGATTGAATGGGATGTTATTGAAGTTCTTACCTCCTCGTACATGCTCTTGCGGAACTCCAGTTCCTCAGTCAGAGTTTGGCAGCGGTTGTCCAAGTCAAGGCGAAGTAGCATCTCATCTCCAAGATGCTTCTTGGCCTGTGCCAGACCTGTATCCAACTGGTAACACGCAACACAAAGGTCAGTGCAAGAAAACAAGTGTAGACAAATGCAAAAGGTTACTAGCAATCTTAACAAGTCCAACAACTACAACTAATGGCTAGCCGTGTCAGAAGATTCATTGTTTTTATCCTGGTATTCCTTAATTCTGTGTCAAAATCCAAGCGAACCAAAATGCATCACTACAAACCACGTGAGAATGTTCACTCCGCTTATTGGTCAGATGTGTCTGGGGCGGGAGCAAGAAAGTAAAGGAAGAAGGTCCTGTGTTCTGGACTAGTGCACATTGCTATGCAACATGGAGCAACGGCAGAGTTGGCATTTGCTCATAACTGTTGTAATTATCTGGGCAATATACCAGGCAAAACTCTACCAGCAGAATGCCCAATGCACTTCGAGGAAACCTCTTGAAAATGCTATACTGGCTATACCTGCTGTACCTGCTATACCTGCTGTACCTGCTATATCTGCTATACCTGCTACCTGGCTACAGGAGCCGTTTAGCTCAAACTTGCAGAGTAAGGCAAGGCAAGGCAATGCAGCTTTATTTGTATAGCACATTTCATACACTGGGGCAATTCAAAGTGCTTAGTAAATTGAGTACACCTGGTAGTTGGGTCGGATCGAGGTCGGATCACGTTCCCACCACAAACGAACTGCTCCAGAGTTCGTTCGGGACCGGACCGAGACCGCCTCCTCTAAAGGGTCTCGGTGCGGTTGTTTTGGTCCGCACCCGAGTGCGATTACTGTGTCCACACCTGCCCAAACGAATCGCACCAAGGGGGAAAACGAACCAGAGTCTGATTTAACCGGACTAAAAGCCCAGGTGTGAAAACGCCCTTAGTCTTATTTTATGGGATAATATGTACCTTTGCTGACAGAAAGGTACAAGGTGTGAATCGTTACATGCCTACTAACCAGACTTGCAGTAACACTAACACAACTAAAAGGACGAAGAGGACGAGCAGCTAAGAAATAGAGCGTTTGTTTATTTTCTTAACAGCAAAAGCCTTTTTTCAACCTTTTTATATTGCTTGTAGAATGATTTTAGAAAGTTATATTTTAGACTGAAAATCACAGCTTTTTGCTTTTTTTTAATATGGTTGTGCATCTTGTGGTATTTTTTTTTAACATGGATTGTATTCTATTCATTTCTGATTTTGCAAATATTTTGTAAGGGATAAAAAAAAAAGTGGTTATTACATTTTTGTAAAAAACAACAACAAACAACTAAAAGAGATATGGCCGATTCAAGGATATTTTATGCAAAACATTGTAATCAATAAGCAAAAAAAGACCATTTCTCTTTTTCTTGTAGGCTTGCACAATACTTGGTAGTTCTGTCTTTTAGATCAACACCTAGCCAAATCATATGAATATTAATAGTAAGGCCCTACCTCTTGCAGTTGTTCTTGCAGATCCGCCAGAGTGGCTTCCAAGCCTCTCTTCTCAGACAGCGCCGTAGTCAGCATGGCCTCCTTAGAGTTCAGCTGAGCCTCCAGGTCTTTCAGTCTGGCCTGGGCTCCTGCTGCCTCAGAGTCCCTCTTGGTGTAGCTAGAGGGAGAAGGACAAGGCAGAGCGGGTGCATGTATGTAAGTGTGTGATGCTGGTGTTTGTGTGACTTCAGAGACTTTAAGTTTTAAAAAAGGCACAAGAATCCTATGATGGGGTATCGCATGGGAATCCTAAAGATGTCAGGGGTTTTACATTGTGAGTGCAGGTGTACCACAAAAAAACAATTTAAAAAAGAAAAAAAAGAAAAAACAAACTGTCGCAATAAAGTCTGTGGTCTTTATTTCATGCTCCTCAAAGACAGCTATTGTGCATGTGCATCACAACAGACTGAAAATCTGCACATTTCAGTTGTTAAATGTGTGCTGCTCAATTATGATTGGAAAAATATTTTGTGTCCCCGCCTATAGGCTAGGGCTGGGCGATATAGTTGAAATCAATATCACGATAATCATAGGGATTTTTCTCGATATCAATATATATCACGATATGGTTCATGTACTGTATGCAAAATCACGTTAAATAATCAAATTAATCTTCATCTCATTGAACCGAATGGCAATGTTAGGTGTGATGTCAAACAAAACAGAAATATTCAAATATTCCTACCATACCTCATTTTATGAGAGTTTTTAAGTAAAATGTGCTTGTCATCATCAATTTAGACAGCAGAAATGTGTGTCACGATATCAAAATATCTTCATATCATCACGATAGGATTCCACTGAAAGACGATAAACGATAATATTGAATTATCGCCCAGCCCTACTATAGGCAGCCAAGGGAAATTGAGGATCTTGTGCTGAAAAAAAGTCTTCATTTTGAAGCAGTGTTTCATCTGTATGCAGTTATGCAAAGGTTAGGCTAGCCTACTTAAAAATGTACAGCTCTGTCCTGTATCAATCTAAAGAATTTTTACAGCACTTTGGTCAACTTATGTGGTTTTTAAATGCACTATAAAATACATTCTGTTGGCGTATTTACTTAAGTATCCGAATAAAACTGGTACTGATTCCAATCTCTCCTGCGTTAGTAACAGGATTTGTAAACAGTAACTTGATAACTTGTCTTCTTCTCTCTCTATGGTGCTTTATTGGCATGACAAAATTCACATATTTGTATTGCCAAAGTGTATTACATGTGTAACAATATGAACATCATATCAACATCATTCTGGGACTGGGTTGACTTGTGTGTGGAGGGGGGGGCGGGGGTGCTCACTCACTGTCACTTGGTATTGCAGGGCTATGTAATAGTATGAGTTGGACTCTCTCTCGGATTAATATACCGTAAAACTTCAAATTCCCTTTTGCTGGCCGGGTGTGGCTACACGTTTTGACAAATAAAGGCCGGTCTCAATTAGAAGCCGGTTGCCAATGATGCTCACTCACTCACTGCTATTACTTGAAGTTATACGGTAGTGGCTATGAGACTTGTTCAATCTTTGTTCAATCTTTCTCATGCCTGCATAGCATAATGAGTACTGCACAAAAGATGTCCGGTTCAGGTAGCCCAGTGCTACATCTGTTTCCCAGCTCTCTGCCCGTTTTAACAAAGGGAACAGTCTGACGTTTTCAAAGGATTTGTGAGTGAAGTTGTCGGGAGGCCCCTCTGGGGTTGGGGCCAGTTATTTTCTCATGGTTTGCCTCAGGTCATGACGGGCGGGTCGGAGCGCTGCCAAGCTGAGCAAGGTATGAATGGAATGCATGCCGGTATGTCTGGTATTTCACATTCTAGTGAGAAAAATCTGCCGGGGGAGGCAAAGCCACTGATCCTACTGGCTTTCATGTCACAGGAGAATTCTCACTGGGACCACAGCATTGCATTACATGACAAAACGCCTGACAAGTCAAGGTACAAATTGCCAAACAAAGTGAATAGAAAATGAATAGGAAAGTGTGACATGTTGGAGACGACCGTGCAAGAACATCAGCTGGGAAGTGAGAAGGTATTATGGCTGAAGGACACAGGTAGCAGCAAGGGGTGTTCACCTAAAGCGGTGGTTCTCAACATGGGGTCCGGGGACCACCAGGGGTCCTTGAGAGGGTTCCAGGGGGTCCCCAGCAAATTGATGAATTGTTAACTTCACTATTATTTCATTTACAAGAAGTTAACACAATTAGAGAATGTAGAAGCATGACTATTTTGATCATCGTTTCACTGTTTTCTCTCTACCTACAGTATAGATAGATAGTCATGGAATTCTAGATAAAATCATATCTAACAAAAAAACTATTCTCAGACTTGGGTCAGAGAGGCAAAACTCATCAAATGGGGGTCCGTGGCCCTAATGTGGACTAAATTATGGGTCCTTGATATGAAAAAGGTTGAGAATGACTGAGCTAAAGCACATTAAGAAGCAGGCCAAAGGGACACGTAGCCAGCTAGGGGGTCCCGGGGTCGGGTCAGGTTCCCCCAGGGAATGTTTTTTTATGGTTTTCAGGCATTCTGACACCTTGATCCCATTTAAAATACAAGTGTAAAATACTAGAGTCATTTTAATTTACTTGCCTGAAAAACTGTTAAACTTTCCTGATTAAGTATGCTTCCTGGTTAAGTTGTGGCATTGAGCATTGATAATATATAGCCTAGCTGTGAGTGGTAACAGAATTGCCTACTTCACAGCTGGTATCATAAAATGTAGAAATATGTGCATTTAGTGTATTTTAGTTATTGCTCTTTGAGTAGTACTGTATCAGGACTATTTAAGAAAACTGAACTGTGTAACAAATGTGTTGAAATGATTTGAACTGGCTCGCAGCAAAACACACACACACACACTGTCACGATCACCTGTGTTCAATAAATTATGTTAGGGCACATGACCACACACACACACACACAGTACTGCCTCTGTACAGTGCCACTTGTGTAAGCGTTTGGAGAAACATCCGGCTTTTCCCATTACCATAATCTTCCGCTCACGAGTGCCGTTGCGCTCATAACGGCTACATGTCCAACTCCACAGCATGATCAGCACACCACTACATACAATATTGTTTTAGCACAAAAACTCAAACTACTAGGTTTGGGTTTGTGTGTACCATGGACGCTGCATTTCCACAGAGTCTGTCCAAATCAACTTGTTCAGTTCAAGCGCAGACCGCGATCACTTCAACCCAGGGCTGCAACTAACGATTATTTTCACTGTCGATTCATCTGTCGATTATTTTCTCGATTAATCGATTAGTTGTTTGGTCTATAAAATGTCAGTAAATGGTGAAAAATGTCGATCAGTGTTTCCCAAAGCCCAAGATGACGTCCTCAAATGTCTTGTTTTGTCCACAACCCAAAGATATTCAGTTTACTGTCATAGAGGAGGAAAGAAACCAGAAAATATTCACATTTAAGAAGCTGGAATCAGAGAATTTGACTTATTTTTCTTAAAAAATTACACAAACCGATTAATCAATTAACAAAATAGTTGGCGATTAATTTAATAGTTGACAACTAATCGATTAATCGTTGCAGCTCTACTACTCTAATTAGCAGTTCTGTGTAGTCTAATATTACTGGAGTATCTGACAATTAAGTGTCATCATGGAATTAGTATGAGGATTATTTTCCTTAGCTATATTGTAGGGTAGCCCCCTTGTGCATGCACTGCACGTCATTAGCTGTACCTAACAGTTAACTTCAAATACTGTTGGAAATATTGTAACCCTAACCATAAATGAGACTGGGAAAACGGGATTTTTCTAAAACATACAACAAAATACACCAAAAACCATTTGGTACGGAGTCCATTTTGCCATTTCGGACCAGAAGCACTTGAATGCGCGGCAGGTCGTATTTACATCTTCTCAACTCATAAGTAGGAGCTTATGAGAGGACCCTGAAGGCAGCACGTGTCCATCTATGGACATGGACGCCTGTGTTATCTGCCATTCAAAAACAGACGACATCTAGTGGGCAAACGTCCAAACTGAAGGCAGACACAACTTTGTACAGACACACTTTGATGCAGGAATCCACAACAGACAATAAGACTAATCTGAAACAGTATGAGTAGCGGGATCGATGGCACGACAATGTAAAGCCAGTTCAAATTTGACAGACATGGGGTCAATATTTGTTTAATTATGACTACGAATCGAGCCAATGCAAATTCTTTACCCACATGTGGGTCTTCTTTTAGGGCAGTGGCTGTCAGCCCTGGTCCTCAGGACCCAGAGCCCTGCTGGTTTTCATTCTAGCCATCTAACCACAGGCTGATTTACAGCTGGGACACCAGGTGGATGCAATTACCTGCTAGGATGGAAAACCAGCTGTACCCTGGTCAGCTGGTTTCTTCCACCATAGCCTACACAATGGTGGGCGGTAGCAAGCAGCGTGAACCAATTCTAAAAAAAAAAATAAATATGTTTTTTAAGTAAATGCTGCTTGGCCTATCATGTCTATGCCGTATTGGAGAGAAAATGCATCGAGACTTATTTTATGTGGTAAGCAAGTCTAACAGCAAGAACATTACATCGCCAGATTTTTGAATACAGTTTGGAGTGACGTTCTCTCCAAACCGGGGAGAACGTAACGCATTGTGGGTGGATTTGCGTACGTAATGTTGCGAAAATGGCTCGAAAATCAAAGTCAGCGTATAGCCGTTTAGCCATTTTGAGTTTGTTTTTGTATCCAGTAATACAATATTTCAGAAAAGTTAAGGCCTTACCTCTGGAGCAGCTGCTCATGCTCGAGTTTGATCTTTCCCAGTTCAATCTGCAGCCTGGCCCGCTCCTTGGAGGAGTCGTCCAGAGACTTTCTGGTGTCGGCCAGCTCCGTCTCATAAAGGGCTTTCAGTCCGGTAACCTCCCGGCTTTGTACTTCTTCCTTCTCGCTGATTTGCAGGTGAAGCACATCGTTTTCAGACTCTAGGCTCCGGACTCTATCGATATAGACGGCCAGACGATCGTTCAGATTGCTGAGCTCCTCTTTCTCCTGCAGTCTGGTTTTCCTCGTCGGGCTCATCGGTGTGCCGCATGTGCTTCTCTGGCCGGCGAGAGGTCGACCCGGGGTAGCCATTTTAGAAAAATATGGTAATCTGGGTGAAACAAAATAAAGAAGAAAAAAAATGGTATCAGTAGTCTAAGTACAACGAGTTTAATTCAACCGCTCTATAAGTACTTTGGAAAACTACGACCAATGTCTTACCTTCCACAACCGAATGAAAGAGGGGGCTTGGCTTGCTAATAT
Source organism: Centroberyx affinis (assembly GCF_046629955.1). Classification (NCBI taxonomy): domain Eukaryota; kingdom Metazoa; phylum Chordata; class Actinopteri; order Beryciformes; family Berycidae; genus Centroberyx; species Centroberyx affinis. The sequence goes on along the minus strand of NW_027278834.1, from coordinate 295 downwards.
GGCGGCTCATTGAAAATTGAACGTAGCGTAGCCGCAGCCAATGGAGCGGCGCGACGCAACGCGTCCTTTCAACTTTAACGTCCCAGGCACAGGCTGAGTTCCGTCTCGTTTCAGCACATCCTTTATGCAGCGACTGCCTGTTTCCTTGGGCGAGGACAAGTGGTCAAGGAGGGAAGGGAACAGCGGTCATTCAATATTGAATCCGTCACCGTATCATGGCAACTAAACGGAAGTTTTCTAGAAGTCACTTTTAAATTCGGACACAACAATAATAGCTAATAATATAATATCTAAT